>NC_066523.1:6370080-6515080 GCF_024679095.1 Eriocheir sinensis | reverse complement strand
ACCTTTTTCTCACACATCACGAGACCGCGAGCCGTGAAGAAGAGTGACCGCGGTGGGGAAACACACACACACACACACACACACAGATGCGCGCGCGCGGGTATACTCTCTCTCTCTACTTTCACTCTCATGCATTCCTTCAATTCACTTTCTTGCTTCATTTGCTTTTCTTTTCCCTTGAGTTATTCTCAGAAAGTTAAGGAAATAAGGTTTATATATTTTTATTTAAAGTATATTGTAAGAAAACATTCACTGTTTAGTTTCTGTACTACAAAGTTGAATGTCTTTTAGTCCAATTAGTTTTCAATGGTAACATTTTTTTTTACTTGTCTGTCTGCATGTATGTATGTATGTATGTTTGTATGTATGTATGTATGTATGTATGTATATAGAGTTACTTGCAAGACTTTTCCATTTGTTGATCAAAGTTATATTTGTGGTACTTTCGCTCTCTCTCTCTCTCTCTCTCTCTCTCTCTCTCTCTCTCTCTCTCTCTCTCTCTCTCTCTCTCATTACATTACGAAATTGCGTCTCAGCTAACATAGACCTTTATCTGTACGTGCGTGTGTCGTTAAATAGGCCTAGAGCAAGTTTGTAATGGCGCACGTGCGAGTGTGTGTGTGTGTGTGTGTGTGTGTGTCTGTGTGTGTGTGTGTCTGTGTGTGTGTGTCTGTGTGTGTGTGTGTGTGTGTGTGTGCAGTTTCTTTTTTTCTCTTTTCCTGTCTTAGTGAATGTTTTGTAGATTTTACAGGTTTTGAAGCAACACACACACACACACAAACACACACACACACACACACACACACACACACACACACACACACACACACACCTCGGCTCATGCAATAGTCATGCCGAGTTGAGGATGTGGGTCACCCCCTTCACTCATCGTACTCACCGCCCTTCTCTCTCTCTCTCTCTCTCTCTCTCTCTCTCTCTCTCTCTCTCTCTCTCTCTCTCTCTCTCTCTCGTATCACTTATCATTTTCTTACATATTTTTTTTCTCACTCAATAACTCGACATTTTTCAGTTCAAATTATTTCGTACCCGACTAAATTTTCCTTTTACTTAAACGTTTAAACAAAAAGCTAAGTGGGTTGCGGTCTGGGGCAGCAACACTCACCCTTTTTCTTGTTCGGCGTGGCATACTTAAAGCCCCGAGAAGGGTTAGAGACGTAGAGGGATGGGCGAGAGAGAGAGAGAGAGAGAGAGAGAGAGAGAAGAGACGGAAAGTGAGAGTAAAAATGCGGTAATGTAAGGTTTGGAAAATAGTTTGAGGGTGTTGGTTTGGTTGAAGATGAGGGCGAGAAAGAGGAAAGGATGTAGGAGTGAGAGAGAGGACGAAAAAAGGGTGTGTGAGGACGGGCCAGGGAACTGAGTAGAAGAGAAGGAAAGGGAGAGTAAAAATGCGGTAATGTAAGGTTTGGAAAATAGATTAAAGGTGTTGATTAGGTTGAAGATGAGGGCGAGAAAGAGGAAAGGATGTAGGAGTGAGAGAGAGGACGAAAAAAGGGTGTGTGAGGACGGGGCAGGGAGCTGAGTAGAAGAGAAGGAAAGGGAGAGTAAAAATGCGGTTTGGAAAATAGTTTGAGGGTGTTGGTTTGGTTGAAGATGAGGGCGGGAAAGAGGAAAGGATGTAGGAGCGAGAGAGAGGACGAAAAAAAGGGGGTGTGCGGGCGGGCCAGGGAATTAAGTAGAAGAAAAGGAAAGGGAGAGTAAAAGTGCAGGGATGTGAGGCTGAGAGGACGTGTGGAAATGTTGGTTAGGTCGAGGAAGAGGACGAAAATTAATCAAGTCAGTGAAAGTGAGTGCCGGGATATGAGGTTAGAAGGAAGTGACGATGTTGGGCTACGTCGAGGAAGAGGACGAAAAGGAAGAAAGCTTTGAGGATGGATACAAAGATGGAGAGAGCTGAGGGCGTGGATGAGGATAATAGACAGGTGCGTGGGTTAGGACAGGTATGGATAGCTATGGGGGGGGGCTGTACAGGGATAAAGGTGAAGGCAGGTAAGAGCAGATAGGTGTGGAGGTGAGAGCGAAAGTGTAAGACAGGTAAATAAGAGAACAGGAATGGAGGGGATGTTAAGGGTGAATGTAAAGAAGCTACAAGCGGACAAAAGTGAACGGAGATGAAGTGTAAACATGACTAGGTGTGAAGAATGTATGATGGCAGGCTTGAAAGGGGTGTGAGCGGGTGATGGGGGCGGGAGAGTGTGAGCGGAACTGGATGTGAGAAATGTATTGAGGGTTTGAACGAGAGTGTAAGCGGGTGACGGGGACGCGTGTGCTGCCCGATTGAGGCTGATTTATGCGAGGTAGACAACCGGGCTGAACCTGCAACGCTTTACTGGGGCAGAGGAACCTGTTTCGTGGACCGGGTAGCATTGAGGTCAGCCTGATAATATGTATGCAGTGGGGATTGGAATGGATTACGTGGGCCAGAGAGAGAGAGAGAGAGAGAGAAGCTTTACTACTGTTGCGACGCCGTGGTGTTTATATAACCATCCTACTTAGGGAGATGTTGTGTTGGAAGTTCATTGATTTGTGATGTTAAAGAGGTTTTGTTGATATGTATTATAGAACCGTAAGTAAAGAAAGAAAGGCAGAGTAGATATGTAAAAACGAACATCATGAGTTGGGAAGAATCAGTCAACGTGTTAGGTTAGAAGTTACTTTATTTGTGTTGTTAAATAGGTGTTGTTGGTAAGCATTAGTGGAACCGTAACTGATGAGGAAAAGGAAGAATGGAACGAAAAATTGGGTGTTGGGAAGAATCATCCAGTGTGTTATTTTAGAAGTTCATTGATTTGTGTTGTTAAATAGATGTTGTTGGTAAGCATTAGTGGAACCGTAACTAATGAGGAAAAGAAGAAAAGAACGAAAAATTAGGTGGTGGGAAGAATCAGTCAGTGTGTTATTTTAGAAGTTCATTGATTTGTGTTGCTAAATAGGTGTTGTTGGTAACCATTAGTGGAATCGTAACTAATAAGAAAAAGGAAGAATAGAACGAAAAATTAGGTGTTGGGAAGAATTAGCCAGTGTGTTATGTTAGAAGTTCATTGATTTGTGTTGCTAAATAGGTGTTGTTGGTAAGCATTAATGGAATCGTAACTAATGAGGAAAAGGTAGAAAAGAACGAAAAATTAGGTGTTGGGAAGAATCAGTCAGTGTTTTGTGTTAGAAGTTTATTGATTTGTGTTGCTAAAGAAATGTTGATGGCACGTATTGAGGAGCCGTACATAGTGGAAGAAAGAAAGAGTAGATATGCAGACTAAAGATCATGTGTCGGGAAGAATCACTCACCTGTATTCGTCTTCATTCTTCTCTTCTCTCTTTCCCAAGCAACGTAACTGATAAAAAGGGAACCGTATCATGGAACCGTAAGTAGTGAAAGCAAGGAAAGCGTATAACGGGAAGCTCGGCGTTATGGTTGGAAAGAGTCTTTGTATTATGGTATTGCGTAACCCTTCCTGTACCTTATCCAAGCACCATAACAAATAAAAAATGATAGACGAAAAAGGGAACCGTTCAAAATAGACAAAAGAAATACCACAACCCAGTGACTGTATTTTAAAGTTAAGGGTTGCCAGCTTGGATAATCAGTGTGTTATGATATCCCGAAAATGCTCATGTCCCTTATCCAAACACAATAACTAATAAAAAAAAAAGATAAAGGAACCGTAAAAAAAAAAAGAGAGAAAGAAAAACAACAACCAAGTGTCCGTATTTAGGTTAAGGGTTGCCAGCTTGGATAATCAGTTTGTTATGATATTCCGGGAGTGTTCATGTACTTTAACCAAACACAATACCTAAAAAAAAGATCAAGGAACCGTAAAAAAAAGAGAGAGAGAAAGAAAAACAACAACCAAGTGTCCGTATTTAGGTTAAGGGTTGCCAGCTAGGATAATCAGTGTGTTATGAAATACCGGGAATGTTCATGTACCTTATCCAAACACAATAACTAATAAAAAAGATAAAAAGGGACCGTAAAAAAAAAAAGAGAAAGAAAAACAACAACCAAGTGTCCGTATTCAGGTTAAGGGTTGCAAGCTTGGATATATCTGGTTCAGGTAAATTCCGCTCCTCTCTCTTCCTTCCTCTCTCTCCCTCTCTCTTTATATTTATTCACCTGTGCATCGAGCGGCTTACGGGGCGTCAATAGGGGGTCAGGGGGGGTGGGGGGGGTCGGAGCGAAGAGCAGCGGAAAGGACCAAGTGTTGCGGGTCGTCATGGGTTGTGTTGTGTTGTGTGTGTGTTGTGTTGATCGTGGCGCGGAGTGAAAGCGAAAGAGATAGACAGATAGAGAGAAAGAAAATATTGAAGATGATGGTATTTCTAGCTCTATAGAGAGAACTTGATTAAATAAGATAGATAGAAAGATTGAAATAGACAGATGAAGCACTCACTCTTACCCTTTATTTTCTCTCTCTCTCTCTCTCTCTCTCTCTCTCTCTCTCTCTCTCTCTCTCTCTCTCTCTCTCTCTCTCTCTCTCTTCTCTCTTTCCTCTCTACACGTCTTTCAATCGTCCTTTTCTCGTCTTTTTCTCTCCTCGTCTTTTTTCTCTCCTCGTCCGTTTCTCGTCTTTTTCTCTCCTCGTCCGTTTTTCTCTTCGTCCTTTTCTCTCCTCGTCCGTTTCTCGTCTTTTTCTCTCCTCGTCCGTTTTTCTCTTCATCCTTTTCTCTCCTCGTCCGTTTTTCTCTTCATCCTTTTCTCTCCTCGTCCGTTTTTCTCTTCATCCTTTTCTCTCCTCGTCCGTTTCTCGTCTTTTTCTCTCCTCGTCCGTTTTTCTTCTCCTCGTTCTTTTCTCTCCTCTTTCTTCCTCGTTCTCTTCTCTCCTCCCTGCACTGCATCCTCTCCACTCTTTTAGTTATGAGTGAAAATAAGAGTTTGAATAATATGAACAAGCAAATCTAAACACACACACACACATCGCTGTATATATTAGCGAGAAAAAAAAAATGTATGATTATTGCAAGATATTTTTATTTTTTTTATTTTTTAGTTTTTGTTGCCTTAATGGTTATTGCAAGATATTTTTATTTTTTTTATTTTTTAGTTTTTGTTGCCTTAATGGTGAAAAAGGTTTAGTTATTGCAAGATATTACTGTTTTCTTTTTGTATAGCATCCTAATATGGAGACACACATATTACCAAAGTGTGCTATATTAGTTACGAGAAGTGATTTAATAAGGAGGGGAGAGAGGGGAGAGAAAAAAGTGGAAATATATAGTTATGCGCAAGGCCAGAGAAAACGAAGAAAAAACATGTTGAGTAACTATTTCATCAACGACCACTTGACTAACTATGTAGGTCAGGTGATTAGATTCACCTTTGGGATACTTTACCTGTGTGTGTGTGTGTGTGTGTGTGTGTGTGTGTGTGTGTGTGTGTGTGTGTGTGTGTGTGTACCAGTCTTAGTAATTTTAAAGCCACAACAACAACAACAACAAACACCTACTACTACTACTACTACTACTACTACTACTACTACTACTACTACTACTTTTTTTTTTTTTTACATTTACTACTACATTAAAACGGGCCTCCATCTATTAGAGTTGCGTTGTGAGCGGTATATTTTCTCATATCCTACTACTACTACTACCACTACTACTACTACTACTACTACTACTACTACTACTAAAATGAAAGTAACAACAACAACAACAACAAAAACAAAAACAACGACTGAAATAACAACAATGACAATAGGAACCATAAGACACGATCAGTTCAATCTTTTCATTTTCTTCCTTTCGTTATATAATCTTTCGGATGACGTCAGCGAGCAGGAGAAAAACGACAGTGTGCTGCAAATATGTGTTCTATTTCCTAACTGAGCTCTCTTATTGATGGTATGACGCTATAGTTGTCTGTTCATGCTGACTCTCGTTATGGTGAAGTAGTTTTCTTTCTTTTTTTTTACTTAACTTGTTCCACTTTTTTTCTGTGCCGTGTGAAAGCAAAATCGTATCTGTTTCATTTATATTTGTGTGCTCGTCACCTTTGCCATATTATCGTACTCAGAGCCTCGTATTTACCGGTTTCTGAGCCATAGCTATTGCCAAGAAACACCAGTAATTAACCATTTTAACGATAACTATATATGAAGGCAGTTATTGGGGTCAAGGAGGCAGTTTTTTTGGGTCGGAAATCGGCAAACATATGAGGCTGAGTACGACAATCTGGCAACGTTGGTGCTCGTGTATTATTTATTTATTTATTCTGCTATTTATATTGTATTTTCCTCATTCCGTCTTGTTTCCGTCAGTATTTCCATAGTTGTGTAAAACGTATCAATATTGGCCTGAAATTCAAAGGAAAGTACGTATTATTTTGTGTCTTCATATTGCTTCTCATTCCTTTCTTTCGTGTCGTGATAAAATTTACCAACTGTGATATTCAGCTGACGTGCTCATTGTCACTAATGTGCATCTTACTATTTTTTTATCTCGTTCATTTTGGAAGAATAGTAAAACCTTAAAATTTAGTCATTCCATCTTTTCTACACTTTTCTAGTCGATTCTGTTGAGAGTGAAGGATTTTAAGACGCTCAGAATTAGACAGAAATCACAAACTTCAAAGGAAACAAACACATAAGCATGTACGCGGAATGTACGTGTTCAAACTTGTTCATACAACTGATAGAATGATTTTTAATTGTGGCGAAAGAGATATCGTAATCTTCTCATCGACTGGAAAAGTGTAGAAAAGGTGGACTGACTAATTTTAAGGTTTAATTTTAGGTTCTTCAGTTAAAAGATTCTTCCCCATATATTAAGGAAAAGAAATGTACTTTGCTTCATTTGCTAACACTCTTCATAACTCCTCCTTTCAAATGCCTTCCTTCACATTTAAGAACAGCAAATATAGAATGTAGTGTCCATTTACCGTGCTAACACTCTTCATAACTCCTCCTTTCAAATGCCTTCCTTTCATGATTACCTTTTCCCCGTGCCTTATCCCTGCATGCCTTCTCTCCTTCACATCTCTCTACACGTCTTCCTTCCTTCGTGCCTCCTCCATGGATGTTTTCCCTTTTTCCTCTCTCCTCTCAGTATGTCTTCCCTCTTCCTTCCTCCTCAAAGCATGTCTTAGGGCTGTATTTTAAGACACCATCGCTTCTCACATCAACTATTTCTAAAGGTCAAAGAGGGGATCAATCGAGTTTTCATGAGTGTTTTTTAAGGTTCATGGCACAGAAGAAGGGTCAAACCAGGGTCATAAAACTACCCCTGGAAAGGCCTACAGCTCCTACGAAAGCCATGTCAAATATGTGAACTTGGGCGACGAAAGGTTTTAAAATACGACCCTTATTTCTTTCATGGCTCCTTCCTCCATATCTTTCCCTCTCCTCCCTTCCTCCCCCTGCCATGTCTTCCCTTCTCCCTCCTTGCATGTCTTCTTTCGTCGCTCACTCTACTCGAGGTGAAGGTGAAGGAGCTTTCTCAGGCGCCGGGGAAACGCTGCTACTTTCAAATTCCTGGGAAACTGAAAGGGTTGAGTTGGTCTGAAAGTTCACCCGGCGTTTGTTTTTTGTTTTTATGCTGTTCTTATTTGTGTTTCTCTTTCTTTCTCTCTTACTTACTTTATTTCTTTATTTACTTATTCGTATATGTTTATTTATTTATTCATTTATCGACTTTTAAATTTGTGGAGAACTGAGAGCGTTGCGAGTGACTGAAATTGCTCCATGCGGTTTTTTTTATTCCATTTTGTTTACTTACTTGTTTTTCATTCGTTTATTTATATATGTATTCATTCAGTTATTTCTTTCTTTCTTTCTTTCCTTCGTTTATCTATGCAGGTAGTTAGTATTCTTTATCATCATTTCCTCTTTCATTTGTTTGTTTATTTATGTATATAGTTAGTTTATTTCTTTCTTCCTTTCTTTCTTTCTTTCTTCATTTATGTACATGTAGCTAGTTGGTCGTTTGTATAGCTGACCATTAATTTGTTCATTCCGTTCATATTACTTTACTCATCGAAAGAAAGGTGAGGTAAAGATGAATTACTTAAATCAGGCGCTAATGATATACAACTTTCGAAAACCTTATCATAAAAAAACATACACACACACACACAGTAGCCTCTCTCATTTGCAATTCGAATATAGTATTTGCATATGTACAATCGTCTCGGGTAGAGCTGGATTTCTTTTATTCTTATGGAGCGCTGTAAACGTAAAATTGAGATCATACACTGAAGCTATTCGTGGTCTCAGTGTTTATCTCCGTCACACGTGCAGTGGACTTAATACCAACACACCTGACTGAGGGAATACAAATGAATAGGAATATGATGATTGTGTATGAGGGAAGGTGTTATGTCTCGCGGTGGTGGCCTAATTGAACACCTGGGCATCGGCAGTGACAGGTGGGCAGGGCAAGGGAAAGGAAGGGAAAGGAAGGGAAGGGAGAAGAGAAGGGTCACTGGTCCATCGCTGTTGTCTTGCTGTTGTTGTTGTTGTTGTTGTTGTTGTTGTTGTTAAGTGGCTGCTACTTAGTTGTCTCGTGCTAATCTTAGAAGGAAAAAAAGAATGAAAGAAAGAAGATCGCGCTGAGGAATATTATAGCTCAGATTTGATTTTTTTCTTGTGTGTGTGTGTGTGTGTGTGTGTGTGTGTGTGTGTGTGTGTGTGTGTGTGTGTTTCTTTGTCGTGCGTTAGTTTGTTTTTGTTTCTTAGTTCTTTCTCTTCAGTTTGCCTGTTTGTTTGACACACACACACACACACACACACACACACACACACACACACACACACACACACACACACAAGTAAAAATAAACTCGGTCATCTGCTTTAGAGAAATGATACACAACTAAACAAATAAACTAGTACACTATCTTGAATGGATAAAAGGAAAGTAGTCAGCTATCCCGTCCACCTCCCCTTTCCACTTGCCTCCACCTGCCACACGAAGTTGCCATCATTTTCCGCCTTTCCCCTTCTCCTCGCCTCCCTCCCGTCCTGCCCCGCGTTGTCCGGTGAAAGGTTGGATGCTGCTGCTGGTGGTTGTTGCTGCCGCGTTCTCGCCATCTCAACCTATATCTATGTATCTCTCCTATTCCTCCTCCTTCCTCACTTCCTTCTCTCATTGCTTCCAACCTTAGACTGTCTGCTTTTTCTCTCTGCTGTTGTCTATCATTCAGTTTTCCGTTCTCTTCTTCCTTTATTTCTTCCTCTTTTGCTCCCTCTTCTTCCTCTTGTCCCTGCTTCTGTTCATCTATCCTTTTTCATCTTCTCTCCTCCCTTTGTTCCTTCCTTTTCTCTAAATTTCACACCTAAGACCTATTTCTCTTGTCTCTCTTTCCGTTCTTCCGTCCTTTCCCCTTTTCTCCTTCCTTTATCCCTTCCTCTCTTGCTTTCTCTCTTCCTTTTCTCATCATTTTGCATCCTAGACCAGATTTTGTTACCGCTTCTGTCCCTCCTTCCTTCCTTTCCCTTCTCTTCTTTCTTTATCTCTCCATCTTTATTGGTTTCCCACTTCCTCTTCTCACCCTTTCACACCCCAGACTTCCTGTTTTTGTTTATACCTCTGTCCCTCCTTTCTTACCCCTTCTCTCCTTTCTCATCCCTCCCTCTTTTGCTCTCTCATTTCCTTTTCACTTCATTTCGCATCCATACATCTGTCCCTCCTTCCTTCTCCCTTCTCTCCTTCCTTTATCCCTCCCTCTTTTGCTCTCTCATTTCCTTTTCACTTCATTTCGCATCCCATACCTCTGTCCCTCCTTCCTTCTCCCTTCTCTCCTTCCTTTTCCTCACCCCTTATTCTTTTATCACTCTTCTTCCCTCCTTCTTCCGTCACTGTCCTTCTGTTACCCTTTCTCTCCCCTTCCTTGACCTACTCCCTTTGTCCCTACCTTCCCATCCTTTCCCTTTCACCCCTTCGTCTGTCCTTCCCTTCTCTGCTGCCTTTCGTACTTTCTCCTGATTACTGCTAATTTACCCTTAACTTCCTTTCTTCTTCCCGTCTCTTCTTGAATCTCTTCCTATGTTTACTTCTGTTTCTCCAACCCTTTATTACAACTTCACATGATTTCCCTTGTTCATTCTCTCCTTATACCTCTCTTCAATATCACTCTTATACTCTTTGTCTATCACACTCTCTCTCCCAGCCTGTCATCACTCCCCTTCTCCCTTCATCTCTCCTGCCCTCCCTCACACCTCCTTCCCTCAAAACGGGGCGGCGAAAGTACGTGGATAGCCGACTCTCATCGCTCATTCCTGGGTGTTGTCCGTCGGGCGGTGCTACGTCTCATTCTTTATAGTGACTGTTTTATGCGCCACTCCCCGCCCTCCTTGCTGCTTTGTTTCTGAGGGACTGGCAGAGAGAGACAGACAGACAGACAGACGGTGATAGAAAGAAGGAAAAATAAAAAAGGGAAAGGAAAAGAAAGAAAGTCAAAGATAAACAGACAGACAGACAGACGGTGATAGAAAGGAAAAATATAAAAGGCAAAGGAAAAGAAAGAAAGTCAAAGATAAACAGACAGACGGTGATAGAAAGAAGGAAAAAGAAAAAAGGGAAAAGAAAAGAAAGTCAAAGATAAACAGACAGACAGACAGACAGACCTAGGCCACCGAGACAGACAATGAGAAAACGAAAGAAGAAAAAATATAGAAAGAAGGGAAGGGAAGAAGAAAGCGTAGAAGACAGAAAGGAAGGTAGAATGGACGAAGAAAGAGAAGAAGAAAAAATAGGTTACGAAGAACGGAACCTCAATATCATCCCGCCGTCGTGATCGTGTTTTTATTTTTATTTAGTGAAGTTCAACTAACAAAAAAAATCACGTCGTTTCCTCAAAGCTTCCAAGTTGAGACGCGGATCATGAGCAGTAATATCGTTCACCGTATAATTTCGCTGTAACTTTCTTAGATCACTTGCGGATGAAAAAAAAATATAAGTAAGAGTACGAATGAGCGAATATAAAACCAACACTCATATCTCATCAAAAAAGAGAGAAAAAATACAGACAAGACACTTATTGTTATGATGAAAGAAAGAGAAAAAGTAATAAAAAAAGTACGTTATTTTCTCACCATAAACCCCCAAAAAGTGAAACATCAAGATTCAGTTCTCGTCACAAAGAAAGGAAAAGAAATGACGACAACAATATTTTCTCATCATAAACCAAAAAAGAAAAAAAAAGTGAAAAAAAAACATACTCGTTACAAAAACAAAAGGACATAAGACCAAGCCAATGAAGCGTGAGATGCCGCCTCCAGGTAATCTGTCTGTAATGATCTCCTTACCTGGCAAACCCACCTGTACATTCTCCACGTGATTGAGAAAGACCCGTGCGTGCCTGTGTGTGTGTGTGTGTGTGTGTGTTCTGAATACCGCACAAGGAGTCAATATTTGGTGCAGACGAAGCGATGGTGTCACTGCCCGAAGGTGTCCAGGGTGGTGGTGAAGGTGGTGGTGGTGAGGGAGAGGGCGAGGAACAAAAAAGGGTGTCATGAACTTTGAGTAGGCCGGGTTTGTTGGGCCACGTGGCTGTCTGCACACACACACACACACACACACACACACACACACACACACACGGCTTGCTCGGACACGGCGCGGCCTTCAAAGAGAGAGGCTCGAGTGAAAGTCCGAGTCTCTCTCTCTCTCTCTCTCTCTCTCTCTCTCTCTCTCTCTCTCTCTCTCTCTCTGCTCTTTTCTTCTCTATTTTGCGGTCCCATGATTGTATAGCCTAATCAATCTCTCTCTCTCTCTCTCTCTCTCTCTCTCTCTCTCTCTCTCTCTCTCTCTCTCTCTCTCTCTCTCTCTCTCTCTCTCTCTCTCTCTCTCTCTCTCTCTCTCTCTCTCTCTCTCTCTCTCTCTCTCTCTCTCACACCCTAAGTAGAAAAAATAAGAGTAACGGGACAGTATAACCACTCCCTACCCCCCCCCCCCCCACCACCACCACCTCCCAATCCTTCCCTCGTCCCTCTTCGCCATCCTGCCCTCGTCCTCTCCTTGCCTCGCCCCCCTCGGCACGTCCTTGCGGTGGTGGTGGTGGTCGGGGTTCCTCCTCTTTGGCAGGTTTTCCCATCGACGGCCAAGGTCAATGAGCAACGACCGCCGTGCAGCCCATAGAAATGACGTGCGTGCTGCGAGGAAGGGAGGGAAAGGGGAAGGGAGGGGAAAGGGGAAGGGAGGGAAAGGGGAAGGGAGGGAAAGGGGAAGGGAGGGAAAGGGGAAGGGAGGGGAAAGGGAAAGGGAGGGGAAAGGAGAAGGACGTTACGTGAGGGGTAGTGTGTGTGTGTGTGTGTGTGTACTGATGGGTGGGGAGTGGGGTTATTTGGGGTGTTTGTGTTGCATGGGAATCTGGCGCTTTCTCTTTCCCTCTCTCAATATCTATCTGTCTATCTCTATCTAATAGGTGAGGAGTGTGATAATAAGGAAAGGTTATGTTATATGGGAGTCTAGTTCTGTTTTTTTCTGTCTGTCTCTCTAACTTTATCTATCTCTCCATTAATCTTTCTTTTATCGTAAGTCCACAAAGCGCCCAAGACAGATAGTTCGGTTATACGGGGAGGTTATGTTGTCTGGGAGTCTGATTCTCTCTTTTTCTCTATCTATCCATCTATCTATCTGTCTTAATATCGTATGCCCACAAGACGCCCAAGACAGGTAGCAGAAGAGAACCATACAAGGCGGCCCGGGGCAGGGGTGAGGAGGGTGGCGGAGGAGGGCAGGGAGGGCAGGCGGAGGGGAGCAAGGCAATGGGACGCGGCCGGCAGGTGAGAGGTCCAGCTTGCACACCTGCCCGCCCCCCTTCACCCCACCCTGGGACGTGCCGGGTCCGGGAAGGCGCCCACAGTCCCGTCACCCCTCCAAACACTGGTTTACATTCACCCGCGGGAGAAAGGCCTCGCGCGACCTTACGGCGGCGGCGGATTGCGAAGAAAACGTTGCCAGGAATCATGAGGCTCGGGTGGCGACGGTGAATTTGCCCCTTGTATAAAGAGTCAAGTGGCTTGGTTGTGCACATTAATTAAGACAAGGTTTCGGCCGACTAGTTACCAGGGATCATAAGGCTCGGGCGGCGACAGGAGTGAATTTGCACCATATATAAGCAGTTAAGTGGTTTGGGTGTGAATATCAATACGAGGTTTCGGCCGCCTGGGCTGTTAGGTTGAGGGGTAAGGGTCATATTCTTAATTATTTCGGCGCCCATGCACACATACTTGACACGGTTTTCATAGGAGTTTTGGGCGTTTCCAGGGGTAGTTCTATGGCCCTTGTGGTAGCTTGACTCTTTTTCTGTACCATGAACCTAAAAAACACTCATTAGAACTTTAAACACTTCGGCGTCCATGCACATATTTGACGAGGCTTCCGTAGGAGTTTTGGGCGTTTCCAGGGGTAGTTTAATGACCCTGGTGGTAGCTTGACCTTTCTTCTTTGCCATAAACCTAAAAAAGCACTCATTAGAACCAGACTGATATTCTTGTCTGCCTTTGGAAAAGTTTATGTGAGAGGCGGAAGCATCTTGCAATACCAACCAGAATCTCGTTGGCTGCTGCCTCGTGTCTGCCCCCTTCTCTTCCCCTTCCCCTCCATAGCCAGTTGCTTCTGCTGCGTCAGTGTGCGATGTGCTGCGTCAGGCTGTTTGTTTGTCGCGTGGATGGATGCGAGACGGCGTGAGCTTAGAGTCTGGGATGACGTGTTTAAAGCCATCCAGTGTTAGCACAAAATCTCCCGCTCACGTTACACAACATCGCTGAACACACACAGGAACTTAAAACTATCTAGTGTTCTTCTAAAACCTGTTGATGTTACGAAAGAGCGCTCAGCACACACGCGAACGTTTAAGTTGTCGAATGTGCCGCCGGAACCCCCGCCTCACGTTACACAACGATACTAAGCACACACGTGAACGTCAGTGACTTGCTTGAACCGCCTCCGAGACCGAGGGAAAAGGAAGTGTGTGTGTGTGTGTGTGTGTGTGTGTGTGTGTGTGTGTGTGTGGTTAACCAGTGAAATTGGTTAGTTAGCAGTTTATTGACCACATAGAAAGTTTAGTGCACTTAAAAAACACAAAACAATTTAGTCAAACACAAATACAAATATAAAACTGCAAATCTAATAACAGAAAATACAATATGGAACAATTTAAAACTACGGTCAACTTTTATGATCAAGTGTTATATAAAAATGAATCATAACAAAGTCTGAAAGTTTAGGAAAGAAACGCAACATCCCCCGTGAGTGGCACCCTCAGATATTATAAAGATACAAGAGTCGTAACACAAAAACCTAAGAGTTAAAAAGGAAGTAAAACGAAGGCGGGAAGGAAAAAGAAGAAAAAAAAAAAAGGAAGGAAGAAAGAAAGAAAGGAAGGAAAAAAGAAAGAAAGTAAGAAGAAACACAAAAAAGCAAACAGTGAAGGTAAAAAAAATAAAAAGAAGGAATATAGAAAAAGAGAAAGGAAGACCGAAAAAATGAAGAAAGAATAGACCATCATCTTCTTAAGCAAAATAACTCATTTCCGGCTCATGGGGAGGGAAACTAAAGCCGTGAGAAAATCTTTGCGTGAGGGTATTTTTTTTTTTTTCTGAGGTGATCGATTAAGATGAGAGGAAACACAACGTTCCCCTTGAATGTTGCCCCTCGCCAGGCCGGCCCGCGTATTTCCCTTCTCTAAGTTGGAATATGCCCACGCAGCGACGACTCACCTAACACATTTCTCCCTTGTTGCAGGATGAGACTTTCAACGACAGCCGCGTTGACGACTCTGGTGGCGTTGGTGGCGGCGGCGCCCCTGCCGAAGGAGCACGCCGAGGACAACCTGGTGGAGGCCCATGAGGAGGGGCTGCTGCTGCTGGTGCCCACCCTACCCGCCGACGGCTCAGGCGACAAGCAGGGAAATGACATAAAGAAAGAGGTGCGGGCTTGTGTTTGTTTTGTCGTTCTTCCAGTCAATCCAGTCCCTTCCATTTTCTTGCCTTTCATTACGTTCCATTTCTTTGTTCATTCCATTCTTTCCCTCTATCCAAATACCTTGTTTACTTACCCCTTGCCATTCTCCTATTCCTTCTATTCCCTTCATCCATTACGATCCATTCCCTTCAATTACATTACGTTCTATCTATGCGTTCCTCACATCTATCCAGGAGGACTTCCATCCCCTCACCCCTTAATTCTCTGTTTCCTCTTCCATGTATACTTCAATCCCTCCATCCCTTCTTTCCTTTATTCCTCCGTTTCCTCCTCCATGACCCGTCCACTCACTCCTTCATCCCCCGTCACAGGTTGAGTACGAGCTGATCTCCATCCCGAAGGATGTACTGCGTCGAGAGGTCCGTCAGGTCGCCCAACTTTACGGAGCTCCCCAGTACGTATACACCCACATGCACCCTCACCCTCACCCTCAGCCTCCCCCCTCACCCCCACTAGAGCCATAGAGTAGAAGAGTTCGTCAACCTTCATCCCTGGCGCCATGTTACTACCAAAAGAGACGCGCGAGATTCAAACGGATGCTGATATAATAGTTGAGTTTTCTTCTCCTCTAAGTATCGTCAGGATCTCGAAGAAGCTACTTAGAACACCAAAAACACTATTGCATCAGCGTCAGTTTGAACTTCGCGGGACTCTTCTAGTATCAACATGGCGCTTCTGATGATGTTTGCCAAACTGTACTATTCTATGACGCCCACTCCCCCCCTCTGTATGTAGCTGCTCGACCCACAGTGACCAAGACTAACGAGTAATCTTTCCACTAGCATACTTGTCAAGCGCACAGCAACGGAGGAACCACTTATGCATGACTGCTACGCTACGCCACTACTACTACGCTTTTGCAGTTCCTTGGATTGTAGTAGTAGTAGTAGTAGTAGTAGTAGTAGTAGTAGTAGTAGTAGTAGTGAAAGGAGGAGAACGAGTAACGGTAGAGGACACAGCAGTAGTCCATGTAGTAATTGTAGCAGATTTTCACGAACTGCATTTGCTACACGTGCTTCCCAAACTCTCCCAGAGCTTCCCAAACACCCCCAGAGCTTCCCAAACACCCCCAGAGCTTCCCAAACACCCCCAGACCTTCCCAAACACTCCCAGAGCTTCCCAAACACCCCCAGAGCTTCCCAAACACCCCCAGAGCTTCCCAAACACCCCCAGAGCTTCCCAAACACCCCCAGAGCTTCCCAAACACCCCAGAGCATCCCAAACACCCCAGAGCTTCCCAAACACCCCCAGAGCTTCCCAAACACCCCAGACCTTCCCAAACACCCCAGAGCTTCCCAAACACCCCAGAGCTTCCCAAACACCCCAGAGCTTCCAAAACACCCGCAGACCTTCCCAAACACTCCCAGAGCTTCTCAAACACCCCAGAGCTTCCCAAACACCCCCAGAGCTTCCCAAACACCCCCAGAGCTTCCCAAACACCCCCAGAGCTTCCCAAACACCCCCAGAGCTTCCCAAACACCCCCAGAGCTTCCCAAACACCCCCAGAGCTTCCAAAACACCCGCAGACCTTCCCAAACACTCCCAGAGCTTCCCAAACACCCCCAGAGCTTCCCAAACACCCCCAGAGCTTCCCGATCACCCCCAGAGCTTCCCAAACACTCCCAGAGCTTCCCAAACACCCCAGAGCTTCAAACACCCCAGAGCTTCCCGATCACCCCCAGAGCTTCCCAAACACTCCCAGAGCTTCCCAAACACCCCCAGAGCTTCCCAAACACCCCCAGAGCTTCTCAAACACCCCAGAGCTTCCCAAACATCGCCAGAGCTTCTCAAACACCCCCAGAGCTTCCCAAACACCCCCAGAGCTTCTCAAACACCCCAGAGCTTCCCCAAACACCCCAGAGCTTCCCAAACACACCCACAGCTTCCCAAACACCCCCAGAGCTTCCCAAACACCCCCAGAGCTTCCCAAACACCCCCACAGCTTCCCAAACACCCCCAGAGCTTCACAAACACCCTCAAAGCTTCACAAACACCCCCAGAGCTTCACAAATACTCCTAGAGCTTTCTAAACACCTCCAGAGCTTCCCAAATACCCCCAGAGCTTCCCAAACACCCTCAGAGCTTTACAAACACCCCCAGAATTTCCTAAACACCCTCAGAACTTCACAAACACCCCCAGAGCTTCCCAAACACCCCCAGAGCTTCACAAACACCCTCAGAGCTTCACAAACACCCCCAGAGCTTCCCAAACACCCCCAGAGCTTCCCAAACATCCCCAGGGCTTCCCAAACACCCCCAGAGCTCCCCAACCACCCCCCCAGCGTCCCAAACACCCCCAGAGCTTCCCAAACACCCCCAGAGCTTCCCAAACACCCCCAGAGCTTCCCAAACACCCCCAGAGCTTCTCTTCCATGGCTAACAAGGAAGACATGGCTGGGACGTTGCTCGAACCCACACATTCGCCTTGGGTAGACTAGACTCTGTTTAATAACTAACAAAACAAACAGCTAACTAAACAAGCAAACCAGGCAAAGTAACAAACTAAAAACAAACAAAACTAACTTCAACACTTCTATCTCGGCTGCTAAACAAACTAAGCTTAATAGCAAATCAAAATTAACTTCAACACCTCAATCGCGTAACAAACTTAACAAACAAACAAAAGTAACTTCAACACAAACGAGACAAACTACCAAAGAAAACTAAAATAAAAAACTTCAAAACACCTCTATACCGACTGCTAATCATCCCTTCAGCCACAAAGACAGCGGCAGGTAAATACACACAGGTAGACGCCCAGGTGCGCCTCCCACGCCTCCCTGACCCTCGGCGGCCGTGACTCAGAGGAGGAGGATGCCGATGACCTTGACTGGGCGACGCGAGGACGATGACACGGGCGAGGAGCGGCGGGCGGGAGGCTCCTGACGGCACCTCACTGACCGGACGGCCTCACGTGACCCTGACCTCTCACCCCTAGCCCCTGACCTTGCCCTTACCTGCCCCTCTTGCGTGTTTAGATAAGTGGTCGTGACGCTGTGCTGAGGCAGGTGTAGTGTGTGTTTCTCTTGGAGGTTTTATGGTTTGTTAGTGTTTATGAATGCTGGGTTAGGGTTTGTTTATTGTTTATTGGGGTTGCTTATACTTTTCTTGTCTTTTTTCTGTGTGTATTTGGGAAGGTGTTGTGGGGTGGATATTCATTTTTGGGGAAGGTTTTATGGGTTTTGGGGTTTATTGTTATTTTGAGGTGTTGTTTAGTGTTTCCTGGGTTGTTATTATTGATATTGTTATAGGTATTCGTGAAAGGGCATCAAGGTAAAGTAAAATAATGATATAGACCCAAACAGAGTCCCCTTGATGAGTGGACATTTATTAAAAATTGAAGTGACAGTAAAGTAAGGAAGAATAGATAAAAATGATAATGATAATGAGTTAACAGCTGGCGGTGACTTTGGCTTTAAACTTATCAATGTCAACTATTCCTCTCCTACTGTTCCTGTCTTTTTATTTAAGGAGGGAGTCTGGGTTTCTTCATTACTGTTTTTTTTATCATGATTTTGTGTTTCTTTAGAAGGCAAGACTTGGGAAGGGAGAGACGAGATAATGAGAAGAGATTGTTGTCTGTTCATTATGGAGGAAGTTTTGGGTGTAGAATTTTTTGTTGGTTTTCCCTACGAGTTCGTGTCCAATTCAAATGCAAAAGTTGGGGTGGGAAGAAAGAAATGCTATTTTTTCGAGGTGGGGGTAGAAATAAAGAGCTAATGGTTATGATCTTGAAGCAGGGAATCAATGGTATATTAGACTTGTTTTCTTAATGTTTTCTAATGAGTTTGTGTTAAAAGGCAAGACGAGGAGAGAAAGGAAGGAATGTTTTTGGCTGTGAGTTGCTAATGATTGTGATCTTTAAGGAGGACTTTTTTCTACAGTAAAGGAAGCAACTCAAGAACAACAAAAAGAAAGTGTAGCAAAAAAGCTCGCTAATCGCTGCTCCTATAAAAGAGAAAAGTAAAGAGTGGCCAAAAGAGAGGTCACTATCGGGTGGAATAATTAAAATGGATGAGTTGTTTGTGTTTAGACTTAGGGGGAGACGAAGTTTGGGTTTTGACATGCTAATGGTTCTTTTCTTTCTCTCTTTCCTCTTCATCATCACCCTTACCATCTCCCTCACCAGCGACGACAGCAAAGAAGACCACGGGAACATCATCATCTCCTCCAAGAGGTTGGTGCGCGGCAGACCTACGTTGTTATATTAATGTTTTACTTTATCCATCCTTCCATTCTTCCAAATTTATTCTTCCATCCGCCTCCCTTCTCTCCCTTTTTTCTCTCTTCCTCTGTATCTTACGCGCCACTAAAGCCTCGACTTCCCCCTCGGCAGCAGCAGCAACAGTTACGGCACCACCCAGAACCCGCACTACGCCATCGCCAACCTTCTGGCCACGGGGGCGCAGACAGCCTCAGGTCTCGTCGGGAGCCTCGGCCAGACCCTCTCCACCGTGGGTCTGGGCGCCAAGCAAGTGCTCTCCGACGTCGTGCCCGCCGCCGCCGCTGGAGGAGCTCAGGCCGCCAGGCAAGGATTGGGTGATTGGTTGAAGTCTTGAGTGAGGGAGGGAGTAATTGGCTGAGTGGTTGACCCGTGAGTGAGTGAGCGTGGTTCGTGACAAATAAATTCCATGGCATCATAACAGCCGAAGTTACGTGATAAGGAGGGAATGGACGTAATGTTTTTTTTTATTGATGATAATGGTAGAATGGTCGAATTCTTGAATGAGTGAGTAGCTGAGTGGTTGATGCAGTAGGTGAGTAGGTAAGTAAATTTCATGGCATCATAACAGCCATTGTTATAGAAATTATGACAAGCAAGGAAAGGATGTGTCTTTTATGATTAGTTTAGTTCAAAGTTTCTTCGATATCTTGTGTTTCTCTGCATATGAATGGATATTGTTGTGTTGAATAGTGCACGAGTTATTCATCGCCGACATAGTCGTATATCAAAATTTATTTGGACTATGGCTTTCCAGTATGCAGCAGTCACCCGTACTTAAGAACTTAGCATTTCACTGTATGATTGATACTTAATATTCGTTTGTATGCGTGGCGAGCGTTCATTGATGTTAGCTTGTACGGCGACAGTTCACTTTTTATCCGGTAAACAAAACCGACTAAGGGTAAAACTAAATTAGATCAAATAAACGTAACACTTCTCCCGTCGTTCACAAAGCCCTTCAGGTTGTACTTCCAGACACCACCAAAACATCGACTTCTCCCCTTCTTCTCTATCCCTCTTCGTCTTTATCTTTCTCACCTCTAAAACCCCTTCTTTCTTAGTCCTCATTTACCCTGTTTAGCTCCACCCTTACGTACGTTTAAAACTTCGACCTCTCTTTTTTCTCTCTTCCTCTGTATCTTACGTGCCACTAAAACCTCGACTTCCCTCTCATATTCTTTATCTTTCTCGCTCATAAAACCTTTTCTTCCATATTCCTCATTTTCCCTGTTTTCTCCACCCTTGCATACGTTTAAAAGTTCAACCTCTCCATTTTTCTCTCTTCCTATGAATCTTACGTGCCACTAAAACCTCGACTTCCCTCTTATATTCTTTTTCTTTCTTGCTCACAAAACCTTTGCATACGTTTAAAACTTCGACCTCTCTTCTCCATTTTTCTCTCTTCCTCTGAATCTCACGCGCCACTAAAACCTCGAATTCCCCCACCGAGAAAATGAAAGAATACTCCTTCGCGCACGTACAGGTTCTTAACACTGTTCCTCCCGCAGGTGGATTGCGCAGAACAAGGCCAATGGAGTGAGGACGGCCGTGGACTTGGCAGGCAGTGGATTGCGCTTCGCCGGCCAGCTCAGCTCCTCCGTTCTGCGAGTGTTGCTGCAGGTAGGGGGGTTGGGGGTTCCTTGTGTTCCCTGATGACTCTACACGGGAGTCTGTTATTAGTGCATTTGTAGGACCTCAAGGGTAAAAAAAAAAGTGTAATTACTACTTCCACTTCTGTAAAATGTAAATGGGTAAATCCTGACTGGGTATTTTCTGTTATAAGAGTATTTGTAGGAGTTCGGGGATGGAAAAAAAGTCTAAATACCACTTTCAGTACAGCAAGAGGCAAATAGGTAAATCTAGACAGGGTATTTTATATAGGAATAGGAATAAACCGGTGGATGCAGAGTCGTTTGTATAGAAACGGGAGTCTGTTATGAGAGTATTTGTAGGAGCTCAGGGATAGAAAAAAAGGCCTAATTACTACCTTCAACTCTGTAAAATGCAATGACAGGGCATTTTTGTATAGGAGCAGGAATAAAGAGGTGAGTACAGAGGCAGATGCATAAAGCACAACAAAGAAGTAAGTGAATGTGTCAGTGCAACAGGTAAATACAAATAGCTGGATACAAATAATCAAAGGCAACGAGTTTTTTTTTTCTGATGTGTCAATAGAGATGATTAAAACCAGACAGGTCAATTCAGAGAAGGAACTACACAACATGGAAGGAAAAAAAAAATAATGAGCAATACACAAATAGATAAGTGTAAAAGGTAAATTGTAATGTGTTTTTTGAGCGAAGTAAAAATAATGACTGGTGAATAGAGAGACGGAAATACACAGATGCAAGCCTAATATATACAGGTGTATCCAGGAGCCCGACTCACTCCCGCCCCCCTCCCACACAGGTGCCGGGCATCAAGGCGCGCGTCATCGCTGAGATCATCCGTGCCAGTCAGCCGCTGAGCTACGCCATCAGCGACGTTTTGGCCGAGAACTCCGACGAGCTGGCCGTCTTCCTAGAGGCCAAGAACGACATCATCCGCGATGCGCTGGACATCTTCATCCGCCTCATCCAGGACACGCTGGCCATCAAGGGCAAGATCCTCGCGCGCCTGGGCTCCTCGGGTCTGGACATCGGCGCCGCCACCTTCAATGCTGGGCTCAAGCTCGGCGGCGCCTTCGTGGAGTCTGCGGGAGGCATCGCCACAGCCATCGGGGGCGGTGTGGGAGATCTGATCCGCGTAGGAGCCTCCGCCGACTTCCCTCCACCTCCTCCCCTGCCGACCATCAACATCGCCTCCTTGCTGGACCTGACGAGGCTCTTTGCCCCCGCCCCCACCTACACCACCACCCTGAAGCCCCTCCCGCTGCCCTCCAAGCCAGCCGTCACCCCCGCGCCCTCCTACTCCTATGACCCACCCACGTCGCCTTCCTACTCCTACAGCCCTCCTCAACAACCATCATTGACCTACGGCCAGCCTGATCACTAGTCTGCCTATCCTTGCTAGTGATGTTGTCATCCAAGGAAAGATAACTCTGCCCGGCCCTGAGATCTCTCCACTGCCACGTGACCCGGGAACATGAGTTTGTTATTGCCATTCTCGCCAGTAAGCTATTCGTTGTCGCGTACTTATTCTTCATCAATTCAGCGCCTGCCAGTCTAGTTAACGACAGGCAATCACTCATATGTGCGTCCCGCGGGGGCCTGGGGAAGGGAACCTCACACTCAGGTACTGCAGGTGGCCCTCCAGACGCTGCTCCCCTCCCCCAGCCCTCGCCGGCTTCTCGAGAGGCGAACAAACCCAGTGGGAGAAACGCCTGACGTCCAGTCGAGTGTTGATGTCCAAGTCAGTGTAAACTAAGAAGCTCGTTGATCACTCCTGTCATGCGGAGCCACGTCCGATCACTTCCTTGTTGCCTCGTTCGTTGTTCTTCAGAGCGTGAGTGTGCCCCGCCCCGCCACCCGCCTGTTCCCTGTGCGGTGACGTGGCTCGTGTGTTGTGTTGAGTGAATGTGTGTGCGAAGGATGCTCCTTCATCCTCTGTCTTCACTCCTAACTTAATAATATTCCCTCTTACTTCCTCTGTTCTTGCCCCTCTCCTGTAAATATTCCTTCATCAGCAATCAAGATAGTTATTTACGTTATTATGTTATTATATAATGTAGAGTGAGCGTGTCCAGTACCGTTCTTTATGAAGACCATATATTTTGTACTATTGTATACCTACCATGCTAGTGTGTAAATAGGTGGGACGCCCACGCGAGCTCGGCGCCCCTCAGCACACCAGGGCTTTATTTATTGGAGTGCGGGAGTGGGAATGCAGGACTAATTCAGTTTGTTTTTCCTGTTGTATCAGACCTCAAGACGATCATGTGATTTTTAATAACTGTCATACCATAACCGCCTCAGCTACTCATACGCCATTCCAAATTCACCTGTCATGAAGTCATCACCATGTTGACTGAAATAGTATGTAATAAAGTGTCTCAATCCAACCCCCCCCGTGGCCTGCCTCCCCCCTGCACCCGGGAGGGCAGGGCAGCGCCACCACCACCACCAATCCCTAGGTGCCGCTGCAGGTCCGATCACGCTTTTTGTCTCCCGCCGTCAACGGTGCCTGTTACCTGTTTCATAAACCTGTTACTAGTGACGACTCTCTGTTTAACCTCTGTTGTCCATCAAAACGGCGTCAGCTCGCAAACACGAGGGGTGAACAACCGGAACCAGAGAGTGAAGCGTGGGATTCACCCGAGGCATTACGGTAAGGGGGAGAAGGGAACTACAACGCTGGCAGCCTCGTCCAGGTACGCTGAAGTTCAGACTGAAACCTTCCTGCATACAATAAAAATGGCAGCAAAAGTATTCCACATGCTTGTTTCTTTTGGGGTAAATAATATCAAGAAAAAATCAACAACGCTGGCACCTCCTCGGCCTGGCGAGTGACGACACACCTGAGCACTTTCCACTTGTTGCTCCACGGCCACAACGGACACGTTTGTTCCTATAAAAACGTGCCACGCCACGCATCCTCCCTTATTCACACCCATCAATCGGTGCAGCAAGACATTCTGGTCAGGTGTGCTCGCTAAACACTGAATCAAATGATGCGGAACTACAAAGAATGTTTAGTCGGCAACCGCGAGTTTCCCTCCCGTAGTCCCGCCCTGCGGCCCGCGGTGAGGTGAACTCACGTCCGCGGCGGCCAGTGTGTCGTTGTGGGATGTAGAGAGGGAGTGCGAGAAGTGTGGCAAGCCTGAAGTAACGCTACAAAGACGGCAGCTGCCACAACACTGCGTGCTTTGTGCTCAGCGTGGCGTTGGGTTACCGGGAAGGCAAAGCAGTGAGGCATTGGATGGGGTCTGGCAGGCTGAGTGGCGGCGGCGGCAGGATGGCAAGAGTCACTCGTGAGTCCAGCTCTAGAACACGCGGCTGAAGGAGACCCAGGAATGTGTGCTGCATGAACGGTGCTGGTGACGCAGACCGCGGACGTGAATGAGAGGCGGTGGACAAGCCATCACAAAAGCACTAGTTAAGGATTAATAACTTCCTCGCCCGGTGCTGACACACGAGAACAAACTAGGCTGACCGTCCTGCATAGTGACATGCCACAGGTAATGTCACACCGATTGGCTGCTCCGTGATATGTAGACGAGAGCCATGGGAGCGTGAGTGTGTCGGCGGCCTTACCATAGCCCTGCTAGCAGCCTCCAGGAGTCCCCACCACGCCAAGCTCCACCAGGATGGGTTGGCTCGCCGCCTCCCTGGTGACCCTGACCCTCGTGCTCTCCGCCGCCAGTGAAGGTGAGTCGAGGACGAGGACGTTCAAAAGCAACGCCTGGCTTCCTCTGTCTGCTACTCAATGAAATGTATCAGTTTTTATGGGGGGATCGAGTTTGTAAGTACACAGATTGGGAGCTTTTTTTTTATTGGTAGTCACAGAATATTCTCCTTCAAATAAGCAAGAATGTAGCCTGCAGCGAGAAATAATGGCAGTAACGACCCGTCCCTTCCGGTGGAGCATGTAAAAGCCGGCTTCCCACTTCCTATCCAACTATCTGCCGCGGACTGCGAAACCCTCCACTGTAAAAAGTCCTGTGTGTAATGTGTCGCTAATATATACTTATGTTTGAAGTATAGATATCGCTATATCCTATATTAAAAATCCTATGTTTGTAGTATATCGCAAGCTCTGTTTCACTTACGAATAGTAGTAAATTTTATTAAAAAAAAAATCAATGACCTTGACGTGCAAACACTATAGCTGGTTCAGGTCGACAACCTGTTATTGTTACTTTGTTCTTTGGGTTACAGTCGGCCGTCAATCAAATTAAAAGAAGGGACTTGTAACTCGGTTTGGCGGGGGGAGGGGGCAGTTAGTGGCCCCACCCCGCCAAAAAAAAGAAAGATAGAGGGAGGATTGGGATGTGAACCTACCCTGGAACCCCAATAGTTTCTGAATCAGTTCATCTAAACCCCCCCCCCCCCCCCCCCCCTTCACAAACAAAAATTTATGTATCCCCAAGTTTGTGGGGGTGCGGGGTTATGATATTTACCGATCCATTCTTTTCATTATGACATATCCCTTCCCATATTCAAACACTATCCCCATTTTGCCTGTCATATGTAGTACGATTAGCCACCAGCCGTTTTGATGCAGCGGCTGTATTTTGCCTTAACGAGCCAATATGATACTCCAGTGCCAGGACCCATGGTGTCGAGCAAGGCGAGGGGCGACGCGCGAGCCAAGCAAAGGTAGAAGAAATCCCACACCTGGCATCCTCTGCTGGACCCCAGTGGCCGCGGGGCAGTGTTTCTCTTGTTTTGTTTTCCTGGATGTTTATCATGTTGTGCACACCTCTCCATTGGCCCGTCACATAAGTACCGCTCGCCTGACCTTCCCGTTTCCGTGTGTGGAGGTTCGTTATTGAGGGGCTCGTTCTTGTTAATGAGGTCCAGGTATGAGTTTTGGCAGTTCTTCCCATGTGAGGATATCGTTCTCTCTCTCTCTCTCTCTCTCTCTCTCTCTCTCTCTCTCTCTCTCTGTTTGTAGGTAGGCAATACTTGAGAAACTTTATCCTCATGCGAGAGGTAACCAGAGTACATATTTTTTTCCTTATTCACCATAACTTAAATTTTTCGAACATGACAGCTAGTGGCTTCATCTCATTATCTATCCCCTTGTCTACTGGAGGGGGTGCAGTGGAGATGTGATGGTGTGGTGATGTGGTGGTATACGTGGCTGGCTTGCCCCGGGTGTTGGTGATGGTGGGGAGGGTGTAGGTGATGGTGGGTAGAAGGTTGGGGTTTCGGTGGTGGTGGTGGTTGGTAGGGAGGAGTGTTGATGGTGGTGGTGGTAGTACGGAGGGTTGTTGTTGTTGTTGGTGGTGGTGGTTGGTAGGGAGGGGTGTTGGTGGTAGTTGATAGGGAGGAGTGTTGATGGTGGTGGTGGTAGTACGGAGGGTTGTTGTTGTTGTTGGTGGTGGTGGTGGTTGGTAGGGAGGGGTGTTGGTGGTGGTGGTGGTTGGTAGGGAGGGTTGTTGTTGGTGGTGGTGGCGGTGGGTAATGGGGTAGGAAGGGGGGGGGGGGGAATAGCGCAAACCAAGACGGGTCAACAGGTGGTGGGGCCGCGCGTTTCCACCTCCCCCTGTTTGTTGTTCGTCTCGGTTCAGTAGGCAGGGAACTTTCAGGGATCTACAGCTATAGGCATCCTAGTGAAAGTATGACCAGTTGACGCTCCCTGTGGATGAGTCAGGCGTTGTGCTGGCCATGGAGGTTCCCCCGAGCTGCTGCATTCCACACCACCAGCCTGGCTATCTCTCCCACCTCCGCCCGTACCGTTACGTCGCCCCTCCCCATGGCCCGCCCCCTTTCTTCCTCCTCCCCATCTCCTCTCCCCCACCATCCTCTCCCCTTCTTCCTCCTCCTCCCCATCTCCTCTCCCCCACCATCCTCTCCCCTTCTTCCTCCTCCTCCTCACGACTCCCACGCCGCATACCGTGATGTTTCCTCTGCTCGCTAGTATATCTTAAGTTTTTTTGCTAGCTGGTATTACATTAAATCAGTGACCTTTTGTGACCCTTTAGAGTCATTCAGTATCTTGTATCTGAACTTTTTATTATCTTAATATCACCCGTTCAGCCCAGTGGCTTATTTTATATCGGTTCTTTTGATACCACCAATGTTATGTCTGCGGGGTTGCTGTGGCTGCATTGATTTTTTTTTTATCGTCATAGGAAGGATTAGTCAGCAGAGGATAACTAAACGCAGATGACCCACCCATAGTAATCCTTTGTTAAGTTATAGGGGGATGTTCACAAATTTTAACGTTTGACATCTGCCCTATAGGGGGATGGTCACGAATTTTAACGTTTGACCTCTGCCATGTAAGACGATGCGAAAGAGAAGGATGTAGAATGAATGGCACGGATGAGGATGATGAAGATTATGATTTCTGTGGTTTGGTTTAATTGCTCTCTCTCTCTCTCTCTCTCTCTCTCTCTCTCTCTCTCTCTCTCTCTCTCTCTCAATTTTCTAAGTATAATACATAATGGTTTACCGCAGTATTGCAGCAGCCAGCATAACATAAATGCATTTCATCAGCTCCAGCTTTTGTTTTATATTTTTTTCTTATTTTTATCTTTCAAGCTCTTAGGGTCCCATTTTTTTTATATTACGCACTCTATCATGCTTTCCTTTAAGGACATGGTTTCAGCCCACGTGACCCCCTTTGGTAATATTATCTATTGAGCTATTGCCCTTTCTGAAGTCCACTAGGTAGAGCGCTGACTTTGCATACTGCTGGTCACGGTTCGATTCCCAACTACGGCAAAAATTATTTCTCCTGAGCTTAGATTAATTTCTTGTTAGGTATTAACAAGAAGCTTGCAGTACTTAAGTGGCAGTGATGAGGTTTTCTGCTTATTTCGAAACATTTGAGAAATTCATGTAAGCCTTAGGGATGGGGGGTGGGGGGGAGGCTTAAATTGCAGTTCGTTATTTGTCCTACGTGATGCGTCTTCCTTGGCTTTTTTTTATTGTGTGGGGAGGGAATGTAAAATTGTCTTCAGATTTCAGCCAATACAGACCATCAATTTATGAGAGATCCGTCAAGTTTCACCTGATTAACGTGTAGTTTTCACCAAATGTGCTAACATAAACAGCCTCGGTCCCAAGCAGATTGAGAGTAGAGTGGTTCCGTCATAGCACAACGGGCTTTTGACCTTTGCATTAACACAGGAAGATACAGGAGGTGTCATATATAGGCTGACTGACTTGGTGTAGACTCCTGGGTGTCCTTGTGTAACAATATCAGTAACCAGGAAATACTATTGCTTCTAGATGGAGGAGTGTGTCACCTGCACAATTATGTATCATCATGTGTTCTCAACATCCTGGAGGAACACATTGAAGCCACGGCCATCATCAACCACTGCCACGTGCCCCTCGACATCACCTTCCTCATTGTTGTAAGTCGCCTGGAGTCCTCTACTGCTCCTGATCACATACCGTACCACTATAGATCATTTCCCTCAACACCCTCAGAAATAAAAGAAGGCACAGCTAAATGTAGAAGATTTATTTAAATGCAGTTTATACATATGGGTTGTAGTGTTTGCTACCTAGTGTGAATAAGGCAAGTTTTAATTTTTCATAAAAAGGGAAAGTAAGGAAGGTACTATATGTATGAGAAAATGATGAATAAAAGCCTAAATTCAGACTAATTAGCTACCTAAAGAATGATTATAAGGAAAAGTTTGGTGCGATCAGATTTTTATCATTCATTAAAATGGCAACAGAATTAGTTAGAGAAAGGTAGAAAGTTGTGTGCTACAGTCAGGGAAGAGTGATTCCGTGATAGGTATGAAAAAGTCTTGCAGGACGCCTTAAGATATTTCTTTTGGACATTAGTCTTTAAAAAGGAACATAAGCTTCTTGCAGTTGCAAGAAGCAGTAGCATGGGTGTAGGAGTGAGGTAAGAATGTGTGCGTCACCATAGATCTTTAATATATATATATATATATATATATATATATATATATATATATATATATATATATATATATATATATATATATATATATATATATATATATATATATATATATATATATATATATCCCACATGGATGAATGTGAATTGAATGGAAGTGTGGAAAGTTCTAACATTCTTATTCCTTCTTCCTCTTTCCACCAGTATCAGTACCGTAACAGCACCCGCCACAGCTGGAAGTACACCTTCGTCACCTCCAACCAGAATGAGCGCGTGCTGATCCCTGGCCTCCTGCTACCCATCGCCCCCCACGCCCCGGTGTTTCTGTACGCCCGGGTGCCTGAGAGAGAGTTCAACATGCACAACTCCTCCTTTGTTGCCATAGAGGTGAGGTAGTGTTTGGGGGAGGGATTTGAATGCTGCATTGAAGGCTTGTTGTATTGCATTATATCTATAATATCCTAATCCAAAAGTTCACACGGTCAAATCTTGCTGTAAAAAGAACAAGTCGGGTGTGCAAAACTATGACTACTGTAATTTTGAATCTGCGTCTTTGAGGGTCAAAATTCTCAAAATTCCTTTGACATTATCTTGATTTTTCATTTATTTGCAAGGTCTTGGCTGCATTAATGCACGTAACTGGAAGCTTACTGAAGTGCTAAATAATATATATATGAAATTTCAAAGTTACATGAAGGGAAGGAATGTTGTAATTATTCATAATGGATTGGGAAAGGAGTGGCAACTAGAGAAAAGTAGAAGTGCAGGACAATGCAAAATTAGTTGTCAGGTACCAAAGCTTAACACGGTAGCTGCAGGGATCATGTTTCTGAAAGGCCCCTCTAAGCAAATTAATGATAAAAAATCATCACTCACACAAATCATTTCATAATATATAAATGGATTTGTGATCAGTTTATGCATCATCTATTTTGGGGGGTTTATATCATGGCAAAAATTTGGCCCGTCACTGGTACATGGTAAAGCCACAAATTTGGCCCGTCGCTGCTACCAGGTTAAAGCAAGGGGCCAGGCTACAAGGAGCACACTTCTCACATTTATCTTCAGCCCCTATCTCTAGACCCTCCCTGAGCTTCAAGGAGTATAATATTAGGAGGGAAGATTTGTGAAGAAACTTTCAAGCTTCATCATGATATTGTGGAGACGGTTTTGATTAATTAAGATCCAGACCATAATGTGTCCTACGAAGGATGTACCTCAAGGCTGAGAGACAACTGATTTGTTACTTGAAGATTAGACTGATTTGGAAAATTTAAAGATCAGGGAATGGAATCACAGAGAACCAGGGTTGGTGATTTTTATTTTTATTTTATTTTTTAATCAAATCGTTGATATTCTCTCTCTCTCTCTCTCTCTCTCTCTCTCTCTCTCTCTCTCTCTCTCTCTCTCTCTCTCTCTCTCTCTATATATATATATATATATATATATATATATATATATATATATATATTTAAGTTTAGGGCCTGTAAGTCTGAGCACAGTCAAGGATCCAGATACATACTTGTTCAGTACTTGTTTGTAGTTAGTACAGGACCAGGTTTAGGACATAGAGTTGCCTGAAGTTGTCATTTTCATGACAGCATATTATATTATTACCATACAGAAGAATACCTACTTTTATTCTGTTACGGTTTGGTTGCTAACCTTGGTTATTATTATGATACATTGCCTGGCAAGTTAGTAAAGATTAAAGGAGGCTGATTTTTTACCTAGTATAAAACATGAATAGGTGGTTTTACTTTACCATCTTTGGAGCACATCATTTAACTTATGGAATACTTTTAGTAAAAAAAAAAAAAAAATAAACTAGATTTTTAGTAAAAAATCAATGATTTAATCATTTGATTAAATTAATTTGATTTAATCATTGCCAACCCTGCATAGAACCTTGGAAATTTAAGGTATGCAAATGACATAACTGTCTGTGGAGAACCTACATATGTGTATGTATCTAAGTTTTATTACCTAGCAGTAGTTTATAGGATTATAGCCATCCTTGTGTTGTCTTACCTCCAAATCCATATATGTCATTATCCTCCAACTTTTTACTGCTCTTCACATGAACTGCCTCTATTTATAGACTATTTCCCAATAATTCTCCATGGGCAAATTCTTTGACAGCACAGTGGTTCGGGATTGTATGTTCCAAAAGCTTTGTGGTTGTGTAAAGTCATAGCAAAGGGGGCATTTACCAAAGTTAGGTCATCATTTCTAACCCTTAAGGCTCAGACTATTGAGGGACCCAAGGAGCTCAACTGTGATTATTCCCAGTCAGGGTTTGGATAACCCAGTGCTAGCTTGGCCCATCTTGCCATGAAATCACTCCTCTGACTGTGTGGAAGTTACTATTCCTCAAAGCTCAACTTCTCCACCTGGGACACATAAGAAACAAATGGATAATTATGTTGGAAATATCTTTTTAATGTGACAGATTCTTAAACTGCTGTTGTGCATTTCCAGGCTTCCTTCATTGCTGAGCTGAGCCGTGAGAAGTGGGAAGAAGCAGACTTTCTCAATCACACAGTTTTCATCTCACCCTCCAATGACTGTCACTTCTCCAGGGGTGACCAAGATCCCATACCCTGGATTATAGGTGAGGAAGCTTGCACATGATGAAACATCATATTCCAATGAATATGTCTTCTGCCATATTAACAGCCTAATTGTCTTCTCACAAACCAGATGGTCACATTAAATCTTTGTCAGTCAGTTTTTATCATTAATTTGCAGTCATTTAGCCAGTTTTTATCAGAGTTTTTCAAAGAGTTAATCAGCTTAAGATATTCATCAAAAGATGTTCTCTTATGTATTTGGTGATTGAATGCCAATGCATTTATGAAATATTTTAGTAACTGCCAGACAAACAAACAGATCTATAACTGCTTTCCTAACTGGTTAAAGCTAAAGGCAAAAAACTTGAGTGCTCTGCTTTAACTAAAATGCCTTCATGGTGTAGTGGTTAGTATGCCTCACTTTGAAACTGAGGGCCCAGTTTTGATTCCATCCATCAGGCTGGGTGTGGAAGGTTACCTTGCCCACATGTCGTGTATGCATTTTTAGAGAGGTGTGTTATTTTTAGGGAGACATAGAAAGGGAAATATAAGCTGCAGTAGTGAAGAGACTAAGACTAAAAGTAGTTAACAATCTGGACTGTAGATAGCTTTGTAGTATAGTTCAACAATGGCAAAAAGAAAGCAGGAAGTAGGAAGGGAATGAGGAAGATAGGGGAAGTGTGTACTGAGAAAGAGGAGGTAAATAATTAGGAAGGCAGGTGTAGCTGTTTGGGCATGTACTGTAGAGTGCAATCCGTAGCTAAAGTCAAGAACAGAGCCGGGTCATTAAAACTAAGGAAATCTGGGGATTGAATTGTTGAGGGGGCTATCCCCAAAGACACTGTGAGCCTTTGAGAAAGTGGGGGAAGTAACCACCTTGCCCGTGGCACTCTTAGGCCATTCATGGCTGAACATGTGGTTAGCCTTTAATCCTCTCAGCAAGCCTCTCAAGTCTTAGGGAAAGAAAAAGTGGAAAGCAGACAAAAGAGAGAGAGATGGAAAGGGAAAAAATATGTTGGACCAGGGACAGAGGCCTGAGCCTGAGGTGACCATGTGGTCTCTGCCCCAGCAGATGCCAACTACAGTCCTGAAGCCACCCACAACAGCAAAGGGTTTGGAAATGTGCAGAAAGTTCATGAAAAGAGTGAATTTAGAGCAGGAAATTGTGTTAGAAGAAGTTGTGTGAATCATTGCACAGGGGATCTCTTTCCCCATTTAGGAGGATATGGTATTTGAAATAGGAAATAAGTATTTGTAAGTTTTTTTATCTAGTGAATCTTTTTTGTTTTAAATCTCTTCTATGAACATTACTTCAGTTTTAGATATTCAAGGATTTACAAAGGATTATTTCTAGATGACTGATGAAACAAGTTTCCATATATTATAGATCACATGAGTGTAACGTACTGAAGCTTCTTACTGTATCCAGGTGGGTTGTTTGCTGTTGCTCTCCTCTCTGGCCTGCTGGGAGGCGGGTGCTATATGTACCGCAAGAGAAAGATGGCAGCAGACCAGCTGGCCTTGGTGTCTGCCATGGAGGTGGGGATGCCAGGCTCCCAGCCATACCAGGTGGGTACCAATGAGTTGTTGTTTTATCTGCAACTGTACATATGAAAGTTACCAGCAGCATGTTTATATTACAGGTAAAATGAATTGCTTTCCCACCACATCAGTAGTAAAACCCCAAGATGGAGTTCAGTGCTGGAATTGTCTCATGAAATATACTGTATTTAGGCACCACATCATTGTGTGACACACCAGGTGCCCTACTGTTCAGTACTCAAATGGTTAATCAAATAAGCACCAGAGTGGACAGGAAGAATGATATACACATGGATTAAATTAACCTCATATTTTCAGATGGACACAATGACAGGCCAGACCACAGCTAGGGAGCCATCAGGTCAAGAACAAGAGGCAGTTGATAGAAGCACACCCGACGGCAAGGCAGAGAGCTCAGCTGAGAGAGAGGAACCACAGAGTCGAGGAACTAATAATGAAGTATCCAGTGGAAAAAAAGGATTTAAATTTGAAAGGCTGAAGGAAGATGTGAGTTTCCAAAGTAATGCTGCAGATTTAGAGGACCCCTCAGTCATCATTGCCAATCCAGCTTATCAGGAAGAAATTCACAAAAGAAAGAAGAAAGGTGGAGTAAAGAAACAGGAGCAAGTAGACAAGTTGGATTTGTCATCACATGATCAAACGTTTACCCAAGGCGGAGGCATCATCAACAGGATGTATCAGGAAGGAGCAGACACTCCACAGCACAAGAACGAAGAGGAGAATAACCAGGAGGTGTTGGACGACGTGAAAACTGCCGAAGACAGCAAGTTGGAAAATGATGAAAGGTGAGGAAAAGTTGTGTCCAGGGTAGATTCCTTGACTGAATGAAATAGTGGATAATTGCATGAGGAGAGGGAGTCTTGAAAGCTTTAAGAGGGGGAAGCTGGATGTATTGACCATCATGGAGACTTTTTTTTTTTTTTTTTTTTTCAAAGGAGGCAGTTCAATGACAAAAAAAAAATTAAGTAACAAAAAACAAAAAAGGCCCCAAAACACTGCTCCTACAAACAGTAGGTAAAAATTAGAGTTGAAGGAAGGAGAAAATGTGCAGTGAGGCTGCGGGGGTTGTTGGAGGCATGCATTTACCAAGTTCAGAAGGGTAGTCAGCTTAAAAACATCAATAAAAGATAGAAAAAGATGAAGCACTGTGGTGGAATTCAATACACAGAGGACAGTTAGTAAGGAATGGTACTGTGGATTCACTCAGCAAGATATATGGCATTGCTAATACCTGTGCAGAAAGGCAAAGATCCTGGACCTTCATCGCTTGCACTCCCTGTGTTCCCTGTCTTACTCTATGGCTGTGAAACATGGACACTAAGCGGTGACGTGAAGAGACAGATTGATGCCTTTGGTAATAAGTAATAAATAAATACTAGCTAACTACAGGAACTAATGGGGAGCATATACCAGGAGGTGCATCACTTCACTCACCCACTGACTCCACCCATGGCAAGCCTCTATGCAACCACCCATCCCATCCCTCCAAGGATCAATTGACTCGTCCCAGCCATGATTTACAGTAGTCTCAGACAGAAACAACCCTTTAAACACTTTAGGACTTCTAAGCATGCCACTTGGCCATATAGCTGGAGTGGGTGTTCACAGACTAAGCTGGTAACAGCCCTTGATTCAGTTTCATGAAGTAGTCACTGGTTCATCACAAAGTCATTCCAGCGATACCCCATAATCCTGCAAAGGCACTTGGTACCAAAAGCATTGACACGCCTCTCCACATTCACTTCAGTGTCCATGTCTCACAGCCATACTGTAAGACAGGGCACAAGTGACTTTGAGATTCAAATCTTTGTCCACTTGCATAGATACTAATGCCATATACTCATGTTGAGCGGGTCCATAATAAGTGCCTACACAAAATCATGGGATATTACTGGAACGACTGTGTCAAACCAGCGATTACTCCACGAGACTGCATAGTCTATAAATCCGAACTCCAGCTATACAGGCATGTGGCATTACTACCTAGAAGTCAACCTTGCTCACTGGTTGTTTCTGTAAAAGATAATCCTGAGTGGAGGAGACAAAGGGGATGCCCACAAAGTTCGTGGATTGAGCAAGTCAATAGATTCTCCCATGAGGTACTTAGGATGGGAAGGGGGTCTGCATGGAGATTTGCCTGGAGAAACTCATGGATTTGACTTTGTAGGGTGGGCAAGGCAATGTGCCCCCCAGTGTATGCCCCAGTTGATATATTGAACCCCTTAGATGAAAATTTCTGGAAGGGAACTAGGTATCAGAACCATACTTAAAGTTAGAGTGGCATTCAGGGACTTTAATTATGGTAACAAAGAATACTAATAGAACATCTTTCTTTCCATATTCTGTGGACAGCCTGGAAGAGAGCAGCCAAGTGGGGCAGGGAGCAAGGAGGAAGGTGCGAGGAGCTGTTTCATCCTCCACCATTGTGTCGGCCAAGGCAGGGGATGCAGGAGACTCCCAAAAGTGTTTATGATAGACGCCCGAGGCACACAGGCTCAATGATGGATGACACTTCAGCCAACACTTGATTAATTGTATCGAGGTGTTTGTTGTGTTGGTGCTCTCTGATTTGTAAATGAATACACACTGATTGAGGAAAACACATTTGATGGATAAACTGTTACACTCTACTCATGTATGTCTTTGAGGCATGAAAACACTTGCAAATCACCTCTAAAATCTGCCAATCGTTTTGTACAATGAGGAAGATGAGTGAAGGTAAATGCAAGCCTTAACTCATGAATAATAGTTTGTGCTACAAGAGAAGGATCCCTTTGGTACTCACTGTTGTGTCCCAGTGATGAATGGACGGCTATTGACATGACTCAGGATTTCCTGCACCGTGCAGTTGTTACTGAGCGGTGCATCACACAGTACAGCCATAGTGCATAATGAAGTAGTGGCATTGTACATTAGGCATTGCCATTGATGATCTGGCCTGTGAGAGCCTGCATGAGTGGTGGGAAGCAAGGTGCATTTTTACTCTGCATTTTATTTATGTGCATGTTATTTATTATTTTAAATTTATATTGCATTTATTTAAATAATCTTGCTTGGCAGTGGTGGAGTCACTCATTAAGCTGGTTTGAATGCAAATTTTTACCAAAATAAAGTTTTATATATAGTGTTGAGATTAAATTCCCAAACTACAGTCATCACTATCACAGACCACTTGAGTTACTTCATTTCATTTTAATAGGACCTGCAGATGAAGAAATCTTGTGAATGTTACAAAAAGTTCTGGAAAAGAGGAACTTAGGGATACGGGAGGGAGGGAGATAAAGGGCCAATAACATGTGCCAGGCATCATAGGTCATGTGGCACTACAGTCAGGGAGGTTAACTATAAGGTAAAGGAAAGGCCACTGAAGGATGATACAGTACTAGGAGGAAGAGACCTGTGAGTTATAATAAAATGATCAAAGCAAATGGAGCGTGTGGATTCATGGGAGGACACCTCTCCTCCCGAAATTGACCTCTCTTTTTGGCCACTCCTTTGACCTCTATTCTGGAGCAGTAAGTAGTGGGCTTTTTTTATATATATATTTTTCTTTATGCCCTTGAACTGTCTCCTTTGCTGTAAAAAATATAAAAAAATAAAATAAAAATCTAAGGTGGTGTGGTGATTCTGCAAGGAAAATCATGTGGTAATGGGAATAGATTTGAACGGTTCAAACCTATTCCCATTACCACATGATGATTTTCCTTGCAGAATCACCACACCGCCTTAGATAGTAAAATTCTCTTTCTCCCATGAAACCACATGCTCCATTTGCTTTGATCATTTTATTATAACTATTATTTATTAGTTACTAATGGTGGGAATGGAGTTCAGAATGCTAGAAGCAGAAAGGGTATAAGAACCAGAGCTGGGGAATAAAGAAAAGGGAGAAACTTCTGAGTAGCAGAGAGATGGGACAAGTAGAGAGCCCAGGAGGTAGAGAATAATTGAGAAGATATTAGTGGTAAATGGGGAGTGGAGAGGGAGGAAGGGGAAGTCTGGAGAGGCAAAAAGGAAAGGGAAGGGGAAGGGAGTTGAAAGTTGGAGGGATGTTGGGGAGTGGGGGGAGGTTAGGGTACGGCCACACTGCACGTGGTTTGCTGGGAGGGTAGAGGGTAGCGGGATGTCTAGCGGGTCAGAGGCAAGAACAAACACGTTATCTAATACGAGTGGCCATACCTGACACGGGTAGCGGGTTCCCTCCAAGCTCACCCGCTACCCTCCCAGCTACGTGAACCCACATGTCAAATAAAATCGCTCAATGGCTTGCGGGACACCAGGCGATCTGCGCCTACACCAGCTAAGACATGAGAAGTGAAGCAATAATAAGTGCTATTTTTCTTTTTGTTACTTATTTTTGAGGTGTTATTCAGCAGTACTGTTACATTGCACTAACAGATTTGTTTACTTTCTTTAATAAATTTGATGTACAGTACACTATGTGTATGTGGTTGTGATTTACTTTAGACATTTCTTTATTTCAGTGTTGTGAACAGTCTCTGTTCAGCACTAACTGATTTTCTGAAGTTGGTTATCATTTTGGTCAGCCGCACTTCCAGTTTATTCACCAAACAGTTGAATGTTCCAGGAGTCATCCGTAGCTACTCAAAAAACTTATCATCGTACATGCGAGCTTGACAGTGCACATTGTTGAATTCACCACATCTTTCTCACTGCTTGTTAAAGTTGTGAATCCAGCAAGATCTGTCGACATCCAGGTCATCTAATATCAGAGACACAGCCTCACTTAGAAGCAATTTTCTTTAGAATTTTGATAGTGACATTGCACTGAGTGGGCATGACCAGCACCTAATGAGTGAATTCCTGCGCGATTTTCCCTCTTCCGATGTGGACACGGCATCGCTTGCCTCTACCCGCTAAGCATCCCGCTACCCTCTAGCCTCCCAGCAAATCACGTGCAGTGTGGCTGTACCCTTAGGCAGGGGTTTTGAACATAAGCAGAAATGTGAAGGACAGTGCAGGGGGTTGGCAGTGGAGGATAGCAACAGGACGGGTGTCAATATAAGATTGATTTATGAAAGCTGCAATGGTAGATTATCTCATCAGGAGATCATCAGAAGATCTCATCAGCAACAAGGGCTTTCTTGAGGGCAGGGGAGGGGGAGGGTGGGAAGGTGCAAGGGGCCCATGAAGATGGGTGAGAAGCAGACTCAGTAGTGCGTTTGGTACGCTTAGTTGTATACATGTACAACATACAAGAGGAATAGACTTCAAGGCTAGAGGATGGAGAGTCTGGATGAAAGACAGAAGGGATTAGCAAGTGAAACAGAAGGGACAGCATGGAACAAGGAGTCATATAAAATTAGCCTGCATCACTAACGGTCTGGGGCCATCCAAGAGGTCCCTCAAGAAACCCCATCGCTGCTACACGTAGCACCTAAAAAAGATGAAAAAATAAATCTAGACTTATAGGTAACCATACATACCTTGACATCATAACATTTGCAGATGACTGAATGTGGGGCCCCACTTTTAAGAATCTGAAACCTAAGAGGTCGGTCAATAAAATTAGCCATTAGTATGAAGCACATGAATAAAATTGCATCATAAGCATAGTTTATGGTGTTGTAATCATTTATGAATGTTAACAGGTATTAAAGCAATGCTTGCTGTAGGAGTAAAGGTTTCATTGATGATGACAAACATAATAGACTGTAATCATGATCAGGTACCAAATTTACTTGAATAAGTGGTCCTAAATGGATGGTCGTTCTGAAGCTCCTCTTGCTTCATGCCATCTGCCACTATTTAGCTGTTTAGTGTGTCTAGATGCTGAAGGTTTGCTGTCTGCAGGAAGAGTTGAGCTGCTTCATCCATGTATGGAGTTCTTGACCTTGAGGGAACCATGAACTATGAACTGCCTTGACTCCACCTCCTGAAAATCAGTCATTCACTATCTGCCTCCCCATCCATTAGACTATTTAATCACCATATTGCAGTAGAAATAACCACACAACTAGGTAATTAATTTGTTTAAAGATGGACGATGATGAGAGGGGTTGACAGTCCAGCCTGTAGATCTTTTTGGGATGTTGGGGAAGTGTGTAGCCTACTGAGGAGGAGGAGGTAATTAATTAGGAAGATGGGGAGGCCCAAAGGCAAGGAGGAGACCATGAGATCTCCACCCCAGCATCAAGCATTAGTTCCTGGCCCAGAACTCCCATGCCCAATAAACTTAGAAATGGGGGGTTGTTTTAATTAAGAATCCAACTCCACACTCTGATCTACAAGACCTTTTAGCACAAGATATGTCCATCAGACAATATTATAAGTGCCTCACCACACCTAACCTCACTGATACCTCTGGAGTTCATTGTAATAGTACCCCAGTTCTTTTAGCAATTATAGTTACTTTCACTCACCAAAGTTGCATCATTGTACATTGCTACATCAAATCCCAAATGAGGTCTGGTTGTATCCAGAGATCCTTAGCATCCACTGCTCTTGAGCAGATCCTGGCCACCACAATAGCCAGTCACTCCATTGCTGCTGAGGACTGGAGCCAGTACAGTAAAGGTGTATGTCTTTGTTTGGAAGGGTTGGCCATGATACAATACGGTTGTCATGTCTTATCTGGTAAGTTGTTTTTAGTGCCACATTACTCATTACATTCGGTGAAGTCTTACATATCTCGAAGGGGTTGGAACCTGCTCTATCTATGAGGCTGCTTTTGTTCACCATTTAGGGGCAGATCAGCCAGCAATGTGATCCTGCCATTGGGAAGTTGGGAGCTGACATATACAAGAGACCTGCAGCAGACATAATTTCTGTGGTGTGGTCCATCTGACTGGGACCTGGGAACACCTACCAGTGTCCCAAATGAGGATCTGCTGCTGGACATCCCATCCATCCTTGCTGCTGCCCCAAAGGTCTCATCACAACCCTGGCATGGGGGACACATGAGTCTGAATACTCCATCACCACAATGTAATCACTACTACAACTATCACCACCACAAACAGTTTTCTTTCTCCTGTATTCCCTCCTCCCTAAACAACCAAGTAGTACTACAGGAGAGGAGTGACAAGGCATCTGAGAGTGTTTCCAACTACTTACTGAGCCACTCCCAAGGAAACCGTCAGCAATAACCCAACGCAGTGTTTCTACTCAGTGTTAAGGTAATGTGACCACAGCACCAGACATTGCTACCTCATGCACCTAAAAGCCCCATGTTCCCTGTTGGAATCTAAAACTGCACTTCTGATGTACAGAGTTCTTGAAGTAATCATGTTTATCTTCTAGGGGTTTAGTGAGTTGAAACAAGTGCCAGATCTCATGTATGCCCTTTACTCTTACATAAAAATCTACATATATTTACAATAAATATTTTATGTACATAAAATAAGGAACATTATATTTATCACAATGTAATCACAATCAGTAAAACATATTGAAAGTAATATTTTGCACCAAAAGACAGGTCAAATACTTACTTCTTTAAACCTTAATGCATCACAAAATATTGCCAATAGTATCCAACAAGTTGTCTGATCTTCACAGTTATGATATACTTGTTTCTTGTCATTATTGTTTCAGATTTTCTTAAACTGCCGGAATAAAAAATAATAAATCAATCCTTTAATTAAGCACCTTAACAACATAACTATCAATATTATAAATAATTAAATATTGGTAATGACATGTAGTATTGAAATAGCCAGAACTACAACTATACCTAAATATAAAGAACTAAATGACTAGTATGCAAGCATTCTCTAACTCTGATAAAAAAATCAGCTAGCACAACACTAATGACATACTTCTTTCAGTGCTGACTTCAAAACTTCCAATACAACCAATGGCCTTTGAGGTGTCTCCTACTAAACAAAGACTACACTTTAAAGAAAGTTCTTGCTTATTAGTGCAGAGTCAGAGAATTCTGTGGACTGCGGACACGGTTCAAGAGTATATTCTACACCAGGCGGGGTAACGAATATTCTACATCACTGCTGCTCTTTATTTCTCTGTTAATACAGCTTAAACTGTGCTTGGATACTCTGACTATGAAAAGCCGTATGAAAGATGCAGCAGATGTCTTAAAAGCAATGTGATTCTACACGCCTAATAAGACCTAGTGAAGGCAATTAATTCATTTTGTGCAGTCCTGTCTACTCTTCATGTACAGCAACCCACAAGAAAAGTTAGACACACTGACACAGGCAATAGCAATGCTGTTTTGTGCCTAAATAATAAATAAACTAAATCTTATGCTTGAATATGAAGTAATAAAAAAGGAAAAAGGAGAAAAAAAATTAAAACTGAATGCTGAAAATCAGTCAATTCATTAATTGCAAATTATCACTTTCTTAAATATCATTTAGCTAACAATTTTTCAAGTAAAGTAAACATGCTCCACAACTTTCCCAAATGTGTCTAACTTTCTTTGAGAGAACTGATACATACTTTGGGCATTAATCAACAAAACTTGCTGTGTTAGTCTTTCAAAGGATGGTGAGAACTGTCACTCTACAGGTATTGAACAGCCACTACCTCTAAGTGTGCTCTGTAATCAGGATTAGTAACAAGAAAAAGACACACTAGCTACGGGTTAGCATCTCTGCACTACACAACTCATCTGAGGGATGGACTACAGAACAACTACAGCCATTATGATGTTTCTACAAAGGTGTTAACAAGGTGGAGCAGACATCAGCCAGTCCTCTTTAGGTGCTGCTTTTACCTCTCTGATCATCTTTCACAAAACAAACTAACACAAAAGATCTGTTTCCAGACAACAATGATCATGCCATGGATAAGATGTGTTACGTATAGAGGGGAACGTATGATGTACTTAACTGTATACTACTAAACAAGGAATTTTTTTCAGTTATGTCAGTTTTTCTCCTGGGTAAGATGAACACCAACATGCATTTAGTTGAAGGATTTAAAGCCTTATGCCCTTGAAGGTGCATACTGCAGCATGGAGGATATAACTCAATACAATTAGCCACCCCATGAGGCACAAAAACTGTCTGTTTGGCCGGGGTTGCTCTATATTCCAATGAAACTGACATAAAAATACAAAGAGGATAAGATCAATACATGCTATGACCCAGAGATTTCATGTGTACGATACAAATCACTGATTTTAACCATTTTAATAATTTCACTTGTATTCATAGTATTTCTTCAGAACAAATTTCTGCCAACTTTTAGCTTCAGCCATGCTCATATGTCACTAAGCGAACATGTCTTTAATCCATAACATTTTGAATATCACTCTGAAAGTTTGAGTCAGACTTTAGCTGAAGCAAGGCAAACTATATCAGGGCTGCTCTGTGTCAAATGATGTAAAAAAGATCAAATGCCACATATTTGTCGACAACACAAACTTATCATCAACCTTTGACCCAGACTTACATGTGTTGCCTAACTGGTCCAAGCATTCAACTTGATACTCCTGCTTCAACTTCAACAGTTACAGTTTCTTAAGGCTTAGCTACATTTTTCAATGAATGTGAGTAACATTAGCTATATGTTTTAATTCAAGGTACGTATTGTGAGCTGAAATGAAGGGTAATATTAAATTTTCAAATTATTATGAAGTATTTGAAAGTTACATTGAGCAAACTCACACATTTTAGATTTCTAACAGCAACTTGCTGACAAATGCACAATCCATATAATGCAGCTGTTAAGTCTCCTAACACTCGACTGCTTGTGTGGGGTGCGTGCCCTGCCCAGGGCCTTCAAACAATACTGTTCTGAGGGTTCTGAAGACTTCAACATCTTAAACAAAGTACAATCAGTGCCAGGCATCCACTAATACAGACATGTGTTGTGCTGGGTATGATGCTAAACATGTGAGACAACAAGCAACATGCAAAACTTGGGATGAGGACAATCAAGGAACAGGCATTAAATTTTATCAAAGCAAAACTCAGAAAACATGAAACTGACATAACTTTTACAATGCATGCCAGTAAAGTTATTTATTACAGCAAAAGACTTATTCAAACTAACTGCCATCCTGTATAGTGCAAAATGATGTTCTGTTAACCTGACTGATATGAAATCAATTCATAATGGAAAATTTGTTACACAGGAAATAAACAGTATTCTTTATTCATTTATAAACTTTCAAGTACCTTCAGGTGAGTTGCAATATATTCTGTCCATGAGTTTGCAGTGTGCTGAAGAATGAGGTGCAGATTGAAAATGAACATGTAATGGATAGTTTGAGTGAGGTTGAGAAATTTGAGGTAGTGTGAATGTTGTGATGCTGCGGGTGAAGTGTATAATAAGTGTGAGTACCTGCTTTTAAGCTCCTTGATTGACTCCTGGTATGCAGAAAGATTGTACTACAGCCATCCCTCATTTTCTATAGATTTTAACATTTGTGGATTCATAATTTTATGGATTGTTCAAGAAAAAACTATGTGCAAGACTGAAAAGAAGCAAGCCCATGGCAGAAAGTACAGGTTACACAGGCGAAAGTATGGCTGGCCATCACTGGCTGGCATCCATGTACTTGGGAGACACTAGGAAAAGGCTTCGAATGTCTCTCCTCCAGCCTGAGGCTAAGTAATAATTTTATTCCTCTGATTTGTATGTGTAATACTGTTTATAGTTTACTATATTGCTTTTTGATAGGCCTAGTTCATAATGAATATATCATTAATACATAGGATGTAGGCCCTCATAGGGTCTATAGGATCTGAGGAAGGTGGCAGCACTCATGGATGTTGTACTTTCATGGGGGTCTTAGGAATGTACAGTAATCCCCATGAAAACTAAGGGATGATTGTAATGGTACACAATTGTACATTATATAATTAGGTACTAATATTGCCCCATTCTATAATACTTCAGGGATATGACCATGTGTCATTCTGGCCACTGACCTATGATGCCATTTCTACCATGACCATTGATAGATATATGAAGTGAATCTTGCAGGCTGTAAAATCTTCAGTGGCAAGTGTGAGAATGAGGAGTGGATGGAGGTACCCAGATGAGAAAAGTCCATGAGGCAGTGTACTGGGTGAGGGGAGATGGAGTGTGGTGGTGCTCTCAAGTTAATTTTGTGCACCATTCCAATTAGTACTCACACAAGGACTAAAGGTTTCTCTAGAAAGCAGAGCTACACACACAAGTCAAAGTAAAGTTTAAAAATCAAATTTCACATTGCTAAATCTTTGATATTTCAGTCCACTTTGTCAGAGCAGGTTATGTCCTGCTGTGAGTACTAACTGTAATGGTGCACATGAGCTGGCAGTCACACCCTAAAGCTGTTATGAGGAGTGGAGAGCCTGAAATTCCAGGAACAAGAGGGAATGGGTGTTGACTTGAGGTGAGAGGTGTGGTGACAAGTGTAAGGCAGTGGTAAGGAAGTGTGTGGGTGACTGGACAGGAAACATGGAATAGAAGGCAGTAGGAGTGATTCTGGCCCCAAGGATAAAGTCCCTTAGGGGTAGAGGGAGGCACTGATGTATTGGTTGCATCCACAGTAGGGGGCAACACTCTTCTGGAGGCCTTTCCATTCATGTCAAGGAAATGTCCCACATTCAGAATATTATGTATCAATGCAGTGAAATAGAAAAATACATGAACGGACAATCTGATTCACAACTGGTATAAATCCCTTGCAGTGGCACCTGTACTATGTACTCAGATTATTCACGCTTCCAGTCAATAACAGCAGCACAACTGACATGCTGGCCAAGGCCATTGTTTTATTAAGGGTTTAGACTGCCACACATCAAATGTGAATCAGACCTGCCCATCCTGGTGCTAAGTGGAAGTCCAAAGTTTGACTAAAGTTATCACAGCTGAGTGTTTCTGTCCATACTTCTTTCTGTCACTCTGATGTTTGAGTGTTGAGAAGGTTTAGTAGTGAGCCTAAGAAATGTTCATCTACGGTGGCAAAACTTTCAGCGTTAGTATGACAATGATAATAAGATGCTGCCAGCCCTGATAAAGTATACACAATGCACAATGCATCGGTGGCACTGAACAGCCTTAAACTGTTGAATTTTACGTATGACAAAAAAGCTAGTAGCCTTCGGTAAATAGTCCTTTCACAGCAGATGACCAATTACCTTCCTGACTGGGATGCCAATATACTACATACAGTAGGACATCATCCTCTCAGCATTGCCTCTTTCCTTATGCGAATAAATGTCGGCGAGTGCTAGCCACTAGCTGAGTTCCTAGTGATGAAGTTGTAGGGGGCAGACAGTAAGTTAAGCATTTTTCTTCACATCTCAGTCACTCCTTAAGGCTTGAGCCTACCCTGTGACTCTGAAAATATCATGTATTGTGGGGAAGACAAGAGAAGAGGATGGAAAAATTTAGTGACTGCTTGCCCTAGATACCTTACATGCACTGATACCTCCCCCCCTCTCCCCATTTAGTGTAAAATCTCCATGGCGCCAAGCTCAGTGATGTAACGAACTGTGTCACCAGGGGTACTCAGGCGCCTACAGTTCAACACAGCCAATGATGCTCTCATCCTCAGCCAGTCAAGGGCCAGGTGGGGTTAAGTCATTGAAAGGCTGATGCAGCCAATCAGGCTCTTGGCCTCAGACAGTAAAGGCTCAGGAAGGATTAGGTCTTCCACTGCTGCAATCCTGTTAGTGTCACTCCTTGTTGCCTCTTGTTTTACTTTTTTTGATGCCTGCTTCTCAGGTTTCTGTTTGGCTAACTTGCCTTACTGCTGCAGCAAATTTGATTTGTTTTACATAAATAAGCCTAATAAAAATCAAGAGTGTGCTAAGTTCAAGGTCTAGTACTAAATAAATAATCTTATATAGATTTATATTAAATTGACATTCTACTGAACCATGTTCATGTTGTCAGACACTATAAGACAGTACAACTAATAAAACAAAACAAAGGATTAAAGGCCAATACCTCTGATAAACTAAAATGCAGGCTGAAAAGTTCATTGTCATCAATATTATTCTATTATTTTTTAATAATAGCGGCACCCATTCTTTAGTCAGAAATGCCTATTTATTGCTGCACATTTGCCAACTACTTTGAATTACTTGAACTTATTTTCCCTGTCAGCTTTAATGCACAACAGAGACAAGTGCTCCCGGAAGACTACATGTTAGGAATTGAGTGAAAACTAGATTTTAATCTTTTAAATCTATCGGTATAGATTCCATATCATAATTAAGAGTTGAGAATATCACATTAAAGAGAATTCCAAGTCAGCAATCAATCTTACTAAATACTATGAGCTGCACAATAAATTTATAATTATCAAATTCCTTTAATATCAGTCTTCTACTAATGTAGAGATAATTTGTCCATATTCAATATCACATCACCAGAATGAATGCCTATGTTCAAAAGTTTTTATTTACTTTTGCTGTATCTTAAAATAAAATCCCTGTTCAAGAATGCACAACCATTCATCAAATACAACTTTTAGTTGCAAATTATTTTCCAATAAGTGATTAATATTTGGTGCACATATGCTTTGATCCCACCACCTGCTGCATAAGTTTATGTACTGTTAATTTCAAACTCCCCATACTGATATTATGGAATACAATCACCTCAGCACTTTCATGGGACAGTAAGGGAAAAACTGCAGGAATATGTTATAGCTGTGTGTTGCATCAGCACTGATCTCCATCACCTCAGCCCTTGAGCTGTGGTGGATTAGAACCCACTACCCCAGGGCACAGGGTCAGTGTGACATTCAGGTTACCACAGTTTACCTTCCCCAGGTTTCCCCAGGTACTCATTTATCGACTAGCCTGAAAGGAAGCATGAACAGCTGGATGGGCTGCTCACTGACTGGCCAGGCCAAGATTAAACCTGAGTCCATGGATTTATATAAGAACATGCTAGCCAAAACACCATGGAGAGTGTCAGAGAGAAAGGGGTTGAAAATATTTCTCGGGAAATATCAAAACATTAGAAGAAATACATGAATGCTTGAGTCACCAATTTTCATTCATCAATTCAGTTTCATTGCCTTTCATTTAATACATCAGTATATAATAAATCTTATGTTAACAAGTTAAAATTAGTAGTGTTTTTATTCACGATCTTCACATGGACATGCACAGCAAGTATATTCTAGGGTTGTCTTTCCACTCTGGACAATGAGGAGTTTGGTTAAACCACTGAATGCTTAAATATCATTTCTAAAACAATGTCCTCATGGATGTTGAGTGTATTATGCAGGCACAGTGGTACAGTGGCTGGCAGCTCAGTGAAAGGAGGCTGAGGCTGAGTATCTTTCATCTATCATTCAACAGACTTTTGACACCGAAGTCTAGCAATTATTTCATCCCACACATAAAATGTGAGGAGGTCTGCCATCCTGCCATTATGCTTCATTTGAAAGTCTCCTTAAAATCAGCCTTGTCATGCTTCATGAACATTTCAGAGTTGAATAATCAAACACTGAATTACCGTTTAAGGTGAAAAAATTATTATGCCTCCAAAATAAAGACAATGCAAAGCAGTGTTTACAAACATTCAACTCTGCATACCAAAGCTTATTAGACATTTAAACTCTTCCTAACAGTGTCATGAGGCACCACCAGTATATTATGTTTCTGTATCACAGGAGGAGGATGGCACAGACATGACAAAGTAATCTGAGAGGAGAGGAATACACTTAGTAGCTGCACCTTCTTCAGCGAGGATCTGTGCCTGACTCCACGATGGCACAATTAGATGGACATAATATTATACAATCACATACAAGAATGAATCTTTCTAACAGACATCTATGTATAATACTCTAATAAAATTGATAAGTATTCTTATACAAAAAAAGTCATATTTTGGTTGGGTTTCTTTTTGCATGTTTCATCCAGGTACTACAAGCCATGGCTGCCGGGCCTGGGAGTGGCTGCTGCAGTCACACCTCTACAAACAAGGTGAACTACATGGCTACACAGAAGTTCTAACAAAATACTGTAAAATCAAACAACTCACACCAAAAAGATGGAAACACTGACCAGGGTAAACATTAACTATTCTATGTACAGATGTTAGTCATTACCAAATCAACACTGCTTAAGGCTGTGTTACTATGGACAGTCTTATTATATATTTCAAGATAAACTTGTTTTTCACAAACTGTATTGTTCAGCTACAGCTGCTCCAGTAAATAGTGGCACACATCCTTGGGCCAAGACTTAAACAAGCATAATATACATGTCAATATCAATATCATGGGTAGTATCACATGACACCAATAACCTATTCATCTTGCTATTATTACTTCTGGTACTGCCAAGACCTGAATATAAATGACTGCCATACTCATGAGATGTCACATCTCACGCTTCAGGGAGATAACCATTCAAGGCTGTTGCACGACAACAAATAATCAGCAAATTCTGAACCCATTTTTCTACCTTTTTAGTTACCTTACTCTTAACATAATTCCTCCCAAGGCTCACTCCACAGAATATCACCCACTGCTTACAGGAAAAAAAATTAATGTATTCCTCATTGGACAATAAGCCCATGTATGAAAATAGTTCCAATTGTCAATCAGGATGATGCACCCACCATGAGATATGTCAGGCACACAGCTATACTGGAAGAGCATGGAATGGACTGACATATCTCATGACAAACATCACAAAAAATGGTAGCACCACACCTGATACTTTTCCAAGATTTCATAACAATATTGCATGATAAATTAATATTTATGCTCCTTCACCTCACCTTTCAAAAGTACTTTCCCGATCCTCATCACCTCTGTAAAGCTTTGTTTGTACTCATGTGCAGGATGAGTTTTACCCTAACCATGGGACTGAACACCTTGTGCAGCTGTTTGACATGTCACTGAAAACATGCACAGCTTGAATAATATATTGTTTTGTTTTGTGCTGCAAAGAACCTTATATTGACCTCACTCCTCATTCATCAGTAAGACTGACTGTTGGGCCTGTGATGCAGTATAATTATATCACTATATCAAGACCCCATGTTTAAACCACAAATCTAACAATGCCACAAATAGTCTCTGCTATCCTTACATCTTCAAACAAATTATTTTACTTCTTTGAACTTTTAAGTTCAAAGAAATGCACCACCACTTAAGTTACATAATTGCATAAATTCATCAGTCAAATTCTAGACCAAATATTACCTATTGTTTTGTCAGATACTTGGATTTCAAACTGTAAAACATTTTTTCACAGGGTAGTATATTCTTTCTCAAGTCATGTAATTTACTAATATGTGCAAATATCTTTATGGGAATATCAGGAATACATGCGAGTGTCCACTCCTTGCAACATTCCTTTCCTGCCAAGACATCAGGCTCTCCAAATTTAGCATTCAGTAGTATGCATTCAATTCTTCTTATTTTCTTTGAACAACAATTATTATCTGTATCGTATCAAAATCTGGAGGGACAGATTGACAAGGTATGGAAGGATATCTGTTCCTCATAACATGCTAGTGAAGTACACCTCTGTAACGATTCTAATAGCTACTCAAATTTGTCTTCTGGCATTCTCAGATACTCATGGCATCCTGACACTCTAAACAACTCTCAGGCACATTACATGAACCTGCCATTAGATGTTCGTTACCATCACTTACTCATTACTGCCTGTGTACATTGCAGTACATCGACTAAACACTAATAAACACTAATAAAGAGCCTAAACTGAATGTATGAGAATCAATGGGTACTTAACATGTATTGAACTGCAAACATTATTACAAGTAATAACAGTATGATAAACCCTCAGTATAAGAAACCGCAAAATAATTCACGCAAATTAAGTGAACCTCAATTCTACGGACCTCAATTTCTGAGATTTCAGATTTTCCAAACAAAATTCTGGATATTCAAAATTCCATACTACCACAATTTATTTATTTATTTATTTATTCTTAATTTGACTAATTCATTGAACACCTACCAGTTGGCACAAACAGTGGCAGTGTTGTTTTTGTGGTGCCGGGCCGTGAGCACTAGGGCAGTGCACTTTTTATTAATTTTTATTCATGGTTAGAATCTTTGTCATAATTTTTTGTGGCCAGTGTGGGCTTAACCAGTTAGTGGCCAGGACTTGGAATGCAGGATGGAATCATTTGGAAAATTTGAATTCTTTGTTTTATTTTTTACCAACATTTCCACCTTTAAGTCCATAAAACTGAGGGTCATTTATATTGAGTTATGCAATAATGCACTTCTATAGTCACATAATAACACTGATGATTGATAATATTAAATTTCAAACTATCATGCCATTCATCTGTTCATTTTGTCAAACTGCTTCATAAACACCATTAATTAAATAATATTAATGAATTGTGTGGTAAACCTTATTATTTCAATATGTAGGCTAGAGGCAAAACCATCTCAATAAATTATTACTTTGCTGTAGTTACTAATCATCTTGAGGGTTATTGTAATAAACATTCACCAAGCATCAACATGAATAACAGCAATAACAGAGATAAGTACGAAAAACATCAACAATATCTTGTACACTTTAATCATATCTTTACTAAAGAACATGAAGGGTTTGCGCATATAAAGGCAGCCTACAATGTCTCGTTTCGTGGGCACGCCCTACAAACTTAAAAAAGGCACAAAAGATCAACAAGAAAATGATAATTATCATTAGTTTGCATAGGAAATTTAAATCACATTTTGCAAACAGTACAAAAATGAAAGACATGCAAGAAATGTCAGGCTGTGCATGCATGGGAAATTGTTTCATTCAAGCGATGAGATTCACAGGCCTCAAAAACTGTATAAGTCTCAAACTTCTTTTTTTCCAGCATAATCATGAAGCCATGCATTACCATTTTGTCTCAGTTAGTGAACTGACTAGTCTTGATCCTTGATGAAGCAATTAACCCAAATGAGCAGAAGTACACAGACTGTACCAAAAATTGTAACTGTAACAACCTGAGTCACTGTTGCACCACCTCACCACCCCCTCACCTGTGCTCTCTGCAAGTTACTTCACTGAATGAGAGGAATCTTCATTTAATGCATGATACAATACCTTGGGCACCATCAAGATGTTCAATGGATTATTTTACACACAAAAAAAAAAAAAAATGTAATGTATCCACACTTTACATGCAGTGTTTGTGCTGCAAAATTTACAGCTCACACATAATAGAGCTCACACATAATACAGTGATATTCCTGGATTGTGGGTGGCTAAATTGACAGTATCAATTCTTAATAACCTTTTTCACTGTGCTGACATTGATCCCAAGTGACCCAATCAGTATCACGTTTACTATGAGCCTTCATCACAAAGTCAGGTGGAGTATTCTTTGCTTTCCATTGCAAATTTTTGGCATTGAACTAGTGTTCGAAGTCAATGGGACCCTTCCAATCTCTTTCATCTGTCTTCACTAGACTCAATTCTGTATTTAAGTGTTCAATTTAAAGGCAGAGAAAGGCATAAGTGGGGAGGCAAGCAACACCATAGAGATGAGAGGTGACAATAGAGTGGAGAGTGGCAATGATATTGAGTTGGCTAGCAGGGAGAGAGATCATACAGCTGCTCTTTTTCACTATCATTACTCCATGCCCTTCTACTAACATTTATGTGTAAACTTTGAATACCTAATGTTTGAGATAAAATAAAATGGCAAAGCTAAGGTTCTGTTGTTGCCCCTTTAATTACAGAATAAAAGACAAAAACACAGAGCCCTAAACTTTGCCATAACGCCAGATAGTGCTCACGTTTACTGTGACCTGGGTGTTAGTTATCTGCGAGCGCAGACTGAACCAATAATATACTGGACAAGAATGTAATTAAACGAACAATAGGGTTTGCCGTGAAATATCAACACACTGAATTGTGCAAATGAAAATTAAACACTTTGGATTCAGTGATTGAGCTATCTAAGCTATCGTAAGTGATTAGCTTTCTAAATTATGGCCAAGAGGTCTTTCAAATTTATTTCCTTTAGTTTTGCTCCTAGGGTGTGGCATGGTGAGATTGTAGCATTTTGAGCTAAAAAATTAATAATGCTTAAGTAACTATGATGTTTCAAACCTTAGTTATATTTTCAAGGGTCCAATCTGGCCACAATGCATGGCTGTGTTAGAAATAGTATCTCTCACACTGCTCCCCACCACCAGCAGGCTCGGGGAGCTTTGTACTCAAGGCTACACGCTGGATATGTGCTGTTGCTGCTGTGACTATGAATTCCTTTTGTTATTGACTGACGTGCATTAATGAAGTTAAAATGTAACAAATAAAATAATAAATAAATAAATAAATATATATATATATATATATATATATATATATATATATATATATATATATATATATATATATATATATATATATATATAATATATATATATATATATATATATATATATATATATATATATATATATATATATATATATATAATATATATATATATATATAAAAGCACTATATTACATAAGATGCTACAACCACGTGGTCGTCACCAATACTGTGTAATGTCTTTAGAGGCATCATGAAGAAACATGAACGTTACATTCCCTTTCATTGATACACACAATAAAAAACTATTGGTGCATGTCTCAGGCCAAAATTGGTTACTCCTTAGGCAATCGATTAATCAATCAACAAGGGCACACACCGCAGGGGCAAGTCACCTCACCCACCCTATGACACCAACCCTGGGGGTCCCTCCGAGCAAGTCTCCATGCAGGCAACCTTTCCATTCTAAGTACCTCATGGTAGGATCCATTAACTTGCTCAAGCCACAAACTTTATAGGTGTACCTTTGGCTTCCTCTATTCAGGATTGTCTCTAACAGAAACAATCTGGTGGGCAGGGTCAATTTCTGGAAAGTGTGCCACATGCCTGAGTAGAAAGGAGTTGGCATTCACAACTACATAGGCCTTAATTTACTCCCACAAAGTATTCACTGACTTGACAGTCATTTCAGAAATATATATATTAAAATCCTGTGTAGGCACTTATTACCAAAGATATAAATCTGCCTCTTCAAGTCACTGTTTAGTTACTGTCCATGTCTCACTGCCATAGAGTATGACATGGAGCACAAGCAGCTTGAAGATCTGGATCTTTGCCCTTCTCAAAGATATCAGCAATGTCACATACTCATGCCAAGCGAGTCCATAACACCGCATAGGCCAAGCCAGTCTGCTGTAAGACTCCTTGATGAGGCCCATCACTGTACTGCACTATGCTACCAAGGTATATGAAATTTTCCAAGGTATCAATGTCCTCGCTAGACACAAGAACAGACAGTACTGTTTCATTCAGGTAATGGATAATGAAAAATGCCTTTTGATATTCTTGCCATCAGGAGGACATCATGCATCTCTTTCTATCAACATTTCCTTATTTACTCTTACTAGGCAGGCACAGACCAAGCTTCCCAGGGCAAAATGAGCTATACTAATAATCTAAGAAACCATCACACCCCACCCAGTAACATAACTTGGATTAGTGTTTTTAAAATAAAGAAATTAATTACTGAAACATATTTATCTACCAAATGGCAAATCAAAAGTTCACAATTGAAACACACTTCAGTCAGGAAGAAATAATACTGACTCAGTGAGGAACAAAGATGCAGCAGGGATAAGAATGTGATATTCAGACAGCTAGTTCATTGTTGCCAGAACTGGGAAAAATATTCAAATGTGAACATGACACTGCCAAACTGCTCCTCAGAATGATAATATATCACTGAATTTCCTTGACATCACCCCAGCAACCTCTAATTTACTCCTAAGTTCAAAGTTGTACAGCAAATTAAAGTATAAAAAAAAAATCAACAAATAAACGTGGCTATGCAGCAAAAATATACATGCACACACTAAATCAACGTAACTGCCCATACCATTTTATATTCCATTTTATAGTGTCTCTCTCTCTCTCTCTCTCTCTCTCTCTCTCTCTCTCTCTCTCTCTCTCACACACACACACACACACACACACTTAACAGAACCTCATGTTCCTGCTTAAATTTTGGGTTTTGTTAACACACAAAAGACCAATCATGATCCACATAAGATCTTGAGCACACACAAACACACACACACAGACTTGCCATCTTTATTTCAGTGCTGGGTCTTGTCCGCCACACAGAGGGCCACTCCGGCACACACCAGACCCGCACCGACCCAGGTGGCCCTGCTGGTGGTGTCCTCACCCAGGCAGCGGCCAGCTACCGTTGTCACAAGGAAGGTCAGGCTGTTGCTGAGTGGCACGGCCAGGGAGAGGTCAACCCTGCCAAGGGTGTACACAAAGAGCACGCTGCCCAGCTGGTTGAGCACGAAAGGGCACACGTAGCTGAAGCGCGATGCCAAGAACTTGACCTCGTGTAGGGTCTGGGGAGAAGTGTTGTCGCTGATTCCTCTATTCCTTGTTGGGCCAAACTCATCAAGTGATGCACATCAATACTGCTATGTGGCACTTTTTACAAAGCAAAGCAGGGCAACAACTCTCAACTCAACATTGCCACCAGTAAAGTATTAAAGGCTGCATACCTACACACCAAACGAATCAAGTAGAGTCATCACTCATTTGACTTGAGTCAGACGGACTCATTTCCGTTCACACTAAAAGTCACATTATTACCATCCTGTTAGATGTCCATGAGTATGGACACACATTCTCTCGCTGTCCTACAAGCTCTGCTGTGGATTCAGCAGCCAAGAAAAATAGAGAACCAAGTATGGGTGCATTAAGATGAAGCTAAGGGACGAGAGTTTGGCCCTTTAACCCTTTCAGTACAGTGACACCGACATCGGCGTCACCGTCACCATACAGAAAGGGTTAATCCTCTTCTAAACCCCTTAATCCTCTTCCATTTCCTCTTAATCCTCTTCTAAATCTCTTAAGAGGAAATGGAAGAGGATTAATCCTCTTCCATTTCCTCTTAACCCTTTCCATACTGTGACGCCGATGTCTGCGTCACCGTATTGAAAGGGTTAATAATTTGCTTCTTAATCTTGGACATATTCTACAGTTCCTACAAAATTACTAAAGACTTTTAAGAAGCTGGCTGTTAAAACAGGAAAGACTCAAGAAAACAGACAGTGCATGACATGGCTTTATGCACACTACCATTTCTTCTTGTATGACTTTTATGACTACCATTACAACTACCCCAACCTCTTTTCTTCATTACTGTACAGTACATAATGCATACCTGCAAAACCGGATTTGACATCTGGATGTTCTCAATCCCAACACTGGCTTTTTTTAGCAGTGGATTTGTGATTCCCCAGAGCAGACTGACTGCCAGCAGGCACAACAGTAGCTCCAGCCCCACCATTTCCAGCTGAAAAGTTAATTACAAAATAGTTAACCTATGGTGAAACTTACAGTAACAAGAATAATAATGGGCTTGTCATTAGCAGAGCTGTGCACCCACCACCCTGAGATTGTCACAGCCATGTGAGCAGGAGTATAACAGTAGGAAGACACAGTAGACAAAAATGTCATCTCAGTATAAGATAATATATGCCAAGTGAGATAGGGAAAAAAGGAGCAAGATAAGAGAATGCAGGTAGGTAGTTACAAAATGCTAAAGATAAGAGCTCAGAGGACAAGATCAAAGACAAAAACAACCATCCAACACCCAACCGGAGCAAAAATGTATAACAGAAGCTTCGTAATACAAAGATATGCTGATGACACCACGGACTAGAAATATTTGCTCAGAAAAAAAATACAATACCCAAAAGGGTAATAATTATTTTTATTTTATTTTATAGATTTTTTTTTTAAAGTTCGGCCTATAACGCCAGTAGGCTTTCTAGATGCAATCTGATAGTCAGCCCCAGCCCATTGGTATTGCAGGCAAGTTTTTAATATTTACACCTGCGGGACACTCGTCCTATATTGGTTAAAGTGAAACTAACCTAACCTTACCTAACGGGGAGGCTGTTCCCCCCTCAACCCCCCCCACATAACTTTTTTTTCTAACCAAACAGGAAAGGGGGGAGGCTGCTAGAACACGTACCTATCTACCCATCATGGCAGCAACCGTTCATTTTAACTATGTATATAAAAAAATCTTTCAAGAAAGTAATTTGCAATGGAAAAGCTATACGGCAGTGTGATGTATCACCACAAAAACTTCATAAAGCGCATAGGAGTCTTTCACCATGATATGGATGCACTAGTAAAATAATACCACTTCTCTATAATGAGTTTCACTAAAGTCCGAGCTTATTGCTGGTCATCAAGCCAGCGTGTGTGCAGTCTTAGGCCACTCACCAATGACTGAAAATTATCTGGTCCTCCAGGACACTGTGTCCCCACATTGAGGACTTGGCCCAGCCTTCCCCAGGCCTAAACAGTCTATTTCAAAGACACAAACTGTCCATTTTGATATTTATCAACTAAAACTTTCACAGCATTTTGGTGTCTGACACTTTTTCCTGATGGATAGTATTGTACTATTTACTTTTCCTCACTCATTAGTGTTGTGTCAAAAGTAATAGAAAGTGTCATTCGGGAGAACATAGTAAATCACCTAAACAGTAATAACCTTATCGCTGAAGAGCAACATGGCTTCAGGAGTAATAGGAGCTGCCTGCCCAACATGTTGTGCTACCTTGACAACCTGGTAAATGCAGTGGATGAGGGAATGTGCATTGACATCAATTACTTGGACTGCGAAAAGGCCTTTGACAGAGTTCCTCATCGTAGACTTCTCACCAAGTTAGAGTCAATGGGAATAGATGGCAGAATCTTAGTGTGGATTAAGGACTTCCTCAGTGAGAGATACCACCCTGTGAAAATCAGGAACACAACATCGGATTGGCTACCAGTTGTAAGTGGAGTCCCTCAGGGATTTGTGCTGGGCCCAGTACTGTTCCTCATTTACATAAATGATCTCGTGAAGAATCTTGAATCATCTGCCAGCTTGTTTGCGGACGACACGAAAATCTACAGGACTATCAAGACAGAAGCCGACGTAGATGCCCTTAAGAGAGATATGGAACGCTTGGATGAGTGGAGCAAAAAATGGTTGTTGTCCTTTAATGTGGATAAGTGCAAAACAATGCACATTGGACATCTGAACCAGCAGGCAGACTACTTACTCAACCAGAGACCACTGCAGAAAACCACACAGGAGTGAGATCTGGGAATCATCGTGTCAGTAAACCTCAAGTCCTCTTCGCATGTCTCCAAAATATCTGCCAAAGCCAACAGTCGACTCAGCATCATCAAGAGGAACTTTACTGTGCTCAGTAGGGACATCCTCATACCTCTCTACCTGTCCCTGGTCCGCTTGATTCTAGACTACAGAGCTCAAGCCTGGTCTCCCTACTTGTTGCAGGACATCAGGTCATTGGAGAGAGTCCAGAGAAGAGCAACCAGATTGGTTCCAGAACTATCTCATCTGCCCTATGAGGAGAGGTGCGCACAACTTGGTCTGCAGACATTAGAAAATAGGAGAATACGAGGGGATATGATAGAAACACACAAGCTGATCCATGGACACGAGGACATCCCCTACACGAAGTTCTTCCAATTGAACAATAACAACTTGAGAGGCCACTCCCTGAAACAAGCAAAACCAGATCACTGGAGGACATCATTAAAAGGAAACTGGTTTGCAATTCGGATTATAGACCCCTGGAATGCACTCCCAGAGAGTGTGGTAACTGCCCCAACAATAGCCACTTTTAAAGTGTGTTATGACGGACACCTTGATTTGATTAACTAAGATACTGGCTAACTAGTCTTAAGAGGTGGGGGACGTTATAAGAAGTCCTCTTAATTCCCCACTATCCATTCATAGATAAGCACAATCATTTCCATAAAAATACTTGTTTGGAAGATTTGAGCAGATAATTAAGCAGTAATTGGTCACCATTTCAGCCGTCATGTTACTATTCTAGCAGCAAGAAGTCCCTTCCTTCCCTTAGCGGTGATGTGTTACTATTTTTGGAGCAGCAGGCCAATATTTGTAAGGTTTAGGCGGGCCTGTTAGGTTAAGAAACTTTGGGTTTAGTGGTGGTGAGGGTCACCACCTAAAATTGAGTGTACTTCTAAATATTTACCTTCATTTCAAGGTAAAGTATGATGGGACAATTTTCTTCACCAAAGAACAGCTATGAAAGGGACCAGTAAAAATAGCAGAGGTCTGGGCATCACTGGCGCGGCTGTCAGACAACCCAAGGCCACCCCCCGGAGTGCCCCTGTCCCCCCAGTGTGCCCCGCCCCCAGATTTTACAGGGTTGTCCCCCAGTGTGCCGCACCTGTCCTCCTGCAGCGGGTCCAACGCGGGGAGCAGCGCCGCCCTGACACCATTGATTATACAACACCGCGGCACGAGCCCAACGATATTTTGGCCACTCTAATGACCTGCCTCATAGAAAAGGGTGATATAGTTTGACTTTAAGGACAGTTATGACCAATGTTTTTTTTTTTTCATAGCGTAAATACATATCAAAGTAACGCAGCTTTCTATGTTTGCTTCGATTACTACATCTCCCGTTTCAATTACCTATTACTGCATAGCCTAATGTGTAGCTATTTTAACATTATTTTTCATTATCTAATCATCTTTTTGTATAATGATTTCCTCCTATCCGGCAAATATATATCAATTTCGATAAATAAATTAAAATAAGTCCGTAGTTCGCTCCTCCCCCCCACCGAAAAACAAAAATCTGATTGATTGATTGATAGTTTATTGTTGCAGGTAAACAACAAGGGAGAAGGGAGGAACATGCCATCCCAACCCCCAGGCAGGACAGAGTGTGATTATACAACTATTAATACATGTGTAGGTAGCACTATGAAATTAAAAAGATACAATGGTACCATTTCGGAGATTCATTTCATAAGAATTTATTACTTAGCCATTTTCTTCCATCTGAAAAAGACTAATAAGTAGGTAGATATAAGGTTTTGTAGACGTGTGTGTGTGTGTGTGTGTGTGTGTGTGTGTGTGTGTGTCGTCTATTCGCTCCCTCTCCATTCAAACTTTCTGTTTTGCCTTTTATTTTAGCTTTGTTACCTCATCCTTCTCCTCCCCCATACGCCGATCGGGGCCTGACCGCCGACAAAATAGGCAACAATCCCGCCGGGACCGGCGGCTTACCGCCGGTCTGCCTGGGATAGACCGGCGACCATATACGATTTTCGATTTCTCCGACCGGCGACTGCTGCAGGTCAGTCCCAGTCGGCCGCCGCCGGCCTACCGGCGGCAGACCTGCGGCACATCGACGAACGCCAGCACTCGTCGAACGAGCACCTCTCCCGGCCTCTGGTCCACCTATAGACTGTTGGGTTGCTCGCTCGGCTCTGCTACGGGCTGCCATGAGAGAGAGAGAGAGAAACCTAAGTGATTTTACATTAATCATAAGACTACAAAACGTTTCATTTCTACTCTAGTTGATATTAAGTTGAAGGAAGTGACGGTCGAGCTTATTTTTGAAGGAGTCAATCGTGTTACACTGGACCACTGATGATGGGAGCTTATTCCATTCTCGCACTACAACGTTGGTGAAGAAAATTTCATCTGAGTTTTACGCCATTGTTCCTCGTGCGCAAAGTGTCATCGATCATAAACAATGTTGATCTGTCTACATTCGTGAAACCATTAAGTATTTTAAAACATTCGATCAGTTTTCTTCGGAGGCGACGTTTCTCAAGAGAGAGAGAGAGAGAGAGAGAGAGAGAGAGAGAGAGAGAGAGAGAGAGAGAGAGAGGAAGGGAAAGGAATGGAAGGAGGAACAGGTGGGAGGGAGTGAGGGAAAGAGAGGGAGGGATGGAGGAGAGTGAGGGAGGAAGGGAGAGAGGATGGAAAGAGATGAAAGAAAGGAGGAAGAGGAATGGGTGAGAGAGAGAAATTTACATAAATTTACATAGAAAATCAGACCACACAGACCCCATGGTCCAGACTTGGTGGTCTGTCCTTAAACCTAAGTGATTTTACATTAATCAGAAGACTCCAAAACCTTGCACTTCTACTCTAGTTGATATTAAGTTGAAGGAAGTGACGGTCGAGCTTATTTTTGAAGGAGTCAATCGTGTTACACTGGACCACTGATGGTGGAAGCTTATTCCATTCTCGCACTACAACGTTGGTGAAGAAAAATTTTGTGCAGTCTGAATTTACTTGTCTACATCTGAGTTTTACGCCATTGTTCCTCGTGCGCAAACTGTCATCGATCATAAACAATGTTGATCTGTCTACATTCGTGAAACCATTAAGTATTTTAAAACATTCGATCAGTTTTCCTCGGAGGCGACGTTTCTCAAGAGAGAACATGTTAAGGGTAGAAAGCCTTTCTTCGTAGGATTTGTTGCGCAAGGAAGGGATCATTTTCGTTGCCCGACGCTGAACACCTTCTAATTTAGCAATATCCTTTGTATGGTGGGGGGACCAAAACTGTACCGCATATTCCAAGTGGGGTCTGACTAAACTGTTGTAGAGCGGGAGTATTACATCTTTATTCTTGAATACAAAGTTTCTTTTAATGAAGCCCAACATTCTGTTCGCTTTATTTGCTGCATCGATGCATTGCTGTGAGAATTTGAGGTTTGACGCGATTTTGACCCCCAAGTCTTTGACGCATTGAACGCTTTTGAGTTTAACGCCGCGCATTTCGTATTCGAACTTCTTATTCCTCGTTCCAACTTGAAGGACCTGGCACTTGTCTACGTTAAAGGGCATCTCCCATCTATCCGACCAAGCTGAAATTTTGTGCAAATCCTCTTGGAGGCTTTGCCTGTCTTCGTCAGTGAGAACCGAGTTACCAATCTTTGTGTCGTCTGCAAATTTACTAATGCGGTTATTGAGTCTAACATCCACGTCGTTGATGTAAATAATGAAGAGCACTGGGCCAAGGACCGAGCCCTGAGGGACGCCACTAGTGACAGGCGCCCACTCTGAGTTAAATCCGTCAATCACTACTCTTTGTTGTCTGTTGCTCAACCAATTCGCGATCCATTGGTTTACTTGACCGTCAATACCTATTTGCTTTAATTTGTAAAGTAAGGACTTTATCAAACGCTTTCTGAAATCAAGGTAGACTACGTCCAGTGATTTGGTTACGTCATAAACAGTGAAGAGGTCGTTATAAAGGTTAATAGGTTTGATAGGCAGGATCTTTTGTTTCGAAGCCATGTTGTGAGTCCCCAATCAATGAGTGGCTTTCAAGGTAACTCACAATTTTGTCTCTAATTATGCCCTCAAGTAGCTTACCTACAACCGAAGTTAGACTAATGGGCCTGTAATTACCTGGTACTTTTTTGTCTCCTTTCTTGAAAATCGGTGTCACGTTAGCCTTTTTCCAATCTGAAGGACGATGCCTTGTCGCAAGGACATATTGAATACGGTTGTGAGGGAGGAGAGTATTTCGCTCTTCGTTTCTTTCAGCAGAGTTGGATATACTTTGTCAGGTCCAGGACTTTTATTTGTTTTAAGTGAATGGAGAGCTTTAAGGACTTCATCGGTTGTTATTTCAAAATTAGGCAATGCATGCTCGAGATTTACAATAGTACTGGTGTTGGTGGTAGCGAGAGGAAGACTGTTAGTATTAAACACCGAGGAAAAGTAATTGTTTAAGAGGTTTGCAATGTGTTGGCTGTCAGTCACTAGTGCACCGTCGCTGTTTGTTAAAGGTCCAATACCACTTTTGATCGCCTTTCTGTTGTTTATGTAACTGAAGAAAGATTTTTTACAGTTGGCTGCAATATTTTCTTCATATCTACGCTTTGCCTGACCTACTATTATTTTTACTAGTCGACTGGAATCATTATATATTCTAATGTTCTCTGTATTGATTTTTTCTTTCTTTAACCTGTAAAAAAATTTTCTCTCATTGACTGATTGTTTAATTTCGCTATTAAACCACGGTGGGCTTTATTAGTGTTAATTCGCTGGACGAATGTGTTCTGCTGAGCGTTGCCGCCATCTGATAGTTGTATTTCTGTTAGTTTTGTCGGATTTCGTTAGCTCTTTTGAAATTGGGCACCTTTACTTTATTTTCAGTCACTGATGATTGAGCTTTAATGTCGACGCGCACTAATTTATGATCGCAAGAACCGAGGTGTTCTCCTACCGTGACACTACTGACAAGGTTATCTTGGGTCGTTATAACAAGGTCGAGTATATTATTTTGTCGAGTTGGCTCAGGAACCATTTGGCTTAGATAATTTTCTTCTAGAAATTCGATCATTCTATGTGACTCGCCTTCTGTACCTGACAGTGTCGCCCAGTCGATATGGGGAGGTTAAAGTCTCCTAATATCAGTGAGTCGCTGTTATTAAGTGACTGCCTTAAGACGCTGTACATTTCAAGGTCGTCATCGAGTGATTGGAGGTCTGTAGGTGACAGATATATTTAAATTGACTTTTGCAATGTTTACTCGCACGCACAAATGTTCAACGTTACTGTTTTTTGTCAGTGGGTTGCAAATAGCTTTGACATAAAGGGCGACGCCACCGCCTCTACGGTTTACACGATCTTTGTTGAAGAGTCTGTAGCCATCTATGTTGTATTCGGAACTTAAATCAATATTTGTGGTGTCGATAAATGTTTCGGTTATAGCAATTATGTCAAAATTTTCTGTTAAAGCAAGACATCTCAGTTCATCAAATTTGTTTCCATTGAAACTAAGGATTTTAAGTTATCTAGAGGCTTGGTAATAGAAAGAGCAGAGAGAGAGAGAGAGAGAGAGAGAGAGAGAGAGAGAGAGAGAGAGAGAGAGAGAGAGAGAGAGAGAGAGAGAGAGTTTTATGGACACGAATGAATTTAGGTATGAAGCTGTTTATGAGGTAATTATAAATATATGAAAATGCAAAGAAAGTGTCTGCTCGTCGATGTGCCGCAGGTCTGCCGCCGGTAGGCCGGGGGTCTACAGCCGACTGACCTGCTGCAGTCGCCGGTCGGAGTAATCGAAAATCGTATATGGTCGCCGGTCTACCGCCGGTAAACCGCCGGCTTACCGGCGGTAAGCCACCGGTCCCGGGATTATTGCCTATTTTGTCGGCGGTCAGGCCCCGATCGGCTTCGGGAGTCATCGGGGACGATCGGGACCGGGGCCGGGAATGTGTGAGAGCCCCTTTACCCTTGCTTCCTTTCAATAAGTCTCTCCTTTCTTCCTTTAATTTCAGTTTTCTTCTCATGTTACGTTCTTGTTATGTTGTCTTCTTATGTTCTTATGTTCTTCTTATGTCTCCCTTTCCTCCATTCTCCCCTATGCCTACACGCCGTCACGAAGGGGGTGAGGGGGAGGGAGGAAGGGGGGACCAGCACCATCAGAGGGGAGGGGAAGGGGATGACAAAAGAATAACTATTAACAAATCTCTACGTGCAGTGTTTCAGCATTCTCCGCTTATCTCTCAATCTCTCCCTCTCCTTCATTTTTCCTTCTTCCCAACATGGCATCTCTTAATAATTGCACACGCTCTTATTTATCTTTTAAGGGATGGCTAGTGAAATCCGGTTCTTTCGATCATATAATATCCTTTTCTTTGTCTTAATCAAACGCGTGATAACTATATATATATTGACTTGCTCCTGCGTGTAAAAGGAAAAGTAATCCCTCTCTATATATTCCTCCCTTCTATTCCCATGAAGGAGGACTATGAGGGGAAACGAAGAGGGAATGGGAGAGGAAACGAAAGTGGGAATAGAAGGGGAGTGGAAGGGGAAGCGAAAATGAAACGGAAGGGGAGGGAAAAGGGAAAAGGAAGAGGAAACGAAAGTGGAAGGGAACTAAATGAAAGGGTATGTATAGGAAGCAGGATGAGACTGCAGTGTGTGGGGAAGGAAAGGGAAATAGAAGGAAAAATGAAGAGGAAACGAAGGGAAAACGAAGGGGAAGGGAACTAAATGAAAGGATATGTAGGAGACAGGATGAGGCGGCAGTGTGTGGGGGAATGAAAGGGAAAACGGAAGGGGAAGGGAAGAGAACTGGCGAAGGAAAAGGAGTCGAGAGGGAAGGTATGAGGGAGAAGGAGTGTGGCTGCAAGAGTTTATTTGTTCTTCCCTTGGAGGAGATGAAAGAGGAAGGGCGGAGGAAGGGAATGGCCGAAGGGGACCGCGAGGGAGAGAAAGAGAGTAATTGTGTGAGGAAAGGGTAGAGGGGTGAAGTCTCTCTCTCTCTCTCTCTCTCTCTCTCTCTCTCTCTCTCTCTCTCTCTCTCTCTCTCTCTAAAAGAATAGACGAAGGAGGAATGCGGTGGAGGGAAGGGGTGAGGAGGTCCTGTCTGTCTGCCTGTCTTTCTGTCCCTCTGTCTGTCTGTCTGTTATTTTATATCTTATTTGTGGAAGGGAGAAAGGAATAGACGAAGAGGGAATGTGGTAGAGAAGTGAGAAAGTCCTGTCTGTCTGTCTATCTGTCTGTCTTTGTCTGTCTCTTTTTATATCTAATTTGAGAATGGAAGAAAAAAATAAACCAAGAGGGGAATGAGATGAAAGGGTGAGGAAGTCCTGTCTGTCTGTCTGTCTGCCTGCCTGTCTGTGTCTGTCTCTTTTTGTATTTTATTTGAGGGAGGAATGGAATAGACGAAGGGGGGAACGTGTTGACGGGGTGAGGAAGTTCTGTCTGTCTGTCTGTCTGTCTTTCTGTCTATCTGTTTTCTCCTACCCAATTAACGTGTCTGTTTGTTGTTTGTTTTTTAAAGGGCCGATGGTTTGTTTATGTCAGTCTCGGGGGACCCCCTTAACACGAGGCTCCTTATCGCTGTTTTCTTATAATGAGTGTGACGAATGTGGATGTCAGCAATGGTCTCTCTCTCTCTCTCTCTATATTTTTTTTTTTTTTCATATTGAAATTGAATACATATATGTCGATTTGTGGGCAACGGCCCGCCACTGGGGGTCTCTCTCTCTCTCTCTCTCTCCCCTTCCTTCCTCAAACATCCCCTTTTCTCACCCTTATACACACCTCCCCCAACACATCTCTTCCCACTTACACACGCATAACCTCACCCCTCGCAACACACATACCCTAACCTCCCTGCCCTCCCTCCCTCCACTCACCCCCTTACACACACCTCTCCCCCACTCACACGCAGCCCCCCCCGCACCCCCACATCCCCCCAACACACGTACCCAAATCCCACACACCCCACACCCCATCAGACACACACACATACTTACACGCGACCCATTAAATTAACGTCAAGGCTGATTACCAAGAAGGAAGGAAAACAATCCCAGACCAAAGGAGCTACGAGTGATTATGTGGGGTGAGTCAGAGAGGGGATAAGACACTACTGAGAGAGCTGCCCCCCCCGCATACCCTGGCCCTGTCCTCTTCCCTCCCCTCCCCTCTCCCCCTCACTCTGATTTGGGTCCACTTCGTCCAGTCACTTGTTTGGCGTAGTAGGCCGGTTCTTGGGCCGATGACACTCGCGATGCAAATTAAGGACGTCATCTGTGTGGTCCGACAATGAATGTGTTTTCTTCATCTTTTGTTTACTCTTTTTTACAGCAAGGTAGGCAGCTCAAGGGCAAAAAAACAAGAAAACAACAAGAAAAAGTCTGCTTGGCGCTGCCCCCATCAAAAGAAAAAAGACTGAGAGGCCAGAAGATGGAGAAAAAGAAAATACGTGTAGTGATTGTTGAGAGGAACGTAGATTATTGTAAACTCTCAAGAGCCATCATACAATACTTAAACAAAATAATTGTAGTAATAAAAGCATATAGCACTAACTAATGTAAATGAATGTCAATAACTGTAAGCTAAAAAAATAAGGGGTAAATCGCATCACATTAAGGTATACCACATTATTAAGTAGAATGAACAAAATAATGACGAATATTCTGAAGATCCAAAGCCATTTCCAGCCATAATCGTTAACAAGAAAAATACGCAGAAGCAATGAGAGAATTACGACCCTCATAAAAATTTAAAACCGTTTTTAACTGCCTAATCGTAAACTACAATGCTTCTTTGCGCGGCGCAGTAAAGTGAGGCAATAAAGTGTTGATAAAAACTCGCTCCTATGACTGCATTATCATCCTGAGCGAGTAAAGACATAATAAGAATCTGAGTTTATTGCTTAAGACTGCTTTTACCACTATTTTATTATCATTATTATTATGATTATTATTATTATTATTATCATTATTATCATTTACTTCATCGCATATTTTATTTTATTTTTCACAATCTTTTTTTCCTTTTTTTTACCTACAAGAATAGAGGTCGCAAAACTACCAACGCACAATCAGACATAATTAAGAAAAAAATTATATAAACAACAACAAATGTTACATAGGCTACTTCGCACGTTTTTTTTTTTTTTTATTACTAACGTTCATAAATTAGAGTATAATTATTCAGAGTAAAGATCACTAATGATATATATTGCCAAAAGGGGGGGGAGGTTGAAGGAAGGGGGGAAACGTGTGTGTGTGTGTGTGTGTGTGTGTGTGTGTGTGTGTGTGTGTGTGTGTGTGTAATTCACCACGGCCTGATCACGAGTTGGACTCGCTTTCGCCAGCAGGTACCCTCCCGACGTGAGCAAGTGCTCATTATCGTCGATCTGTGGGTACTGCCAGGACCGCAGGAGCGCAGCGCTCTACCGATTGAGCTACCGGAGCGGTGTGTGTGTGTGTGTGTGTGTGTGTGTGTGTGTGTGTGTGTGTGTGTGTGTGTGTGTGTGTGTGTGTGTGAACTGGGATACTATTCTCCTAAAAATAATCTCTCTCTCTCTCTCTCTCTCCGTACCGTACCATGTGTCTGTCTTCGTCTCTTTGCTTTCCTCCTCCTCCTCCTCCTCCCCCTCCTCCTCCTTCCCAACGCCCATCCCGCACACCCACACAAGGCTAAAGCGAGCGACACACACACACACACACACACACACACACACACACACACACACACACACACGTCAGAGATCGATTTTTTTTTCTTTTCTTTTTTTTTCTTTTTTTTCTTTTTTCCCTCTTATTTTCATTTCCTCTTCCTGTTCCTGCTTATTCTCTTTCTTCTTAATCTTCATCACCATCTTCATCATTAGCATTTTTTTTCTTTTCTTCTTCTTCTTCTTCTTCTTCTTCTTTTTCTTCTTCTTCTTCTTCTTCTTCTTCTTCTTCTTTTCTTTTGTTGCTGCTCCTCTTCTTTGTTCTTCATTTTCGTCATCTTCTTTCCTCTTTTCCTTTCATCTTACAGTAACTGCTCTTGCTTCTCCTCTTTCTCCATCATCTTCGCAATCGTCATCATCATCATCAGCAGCAGTATCTTCTTCTTCTTCTTCTTCTTCTTCTTCTTCTTCTTCTTCTTCTTCTTCTTCTTCTTCTCAGTAATTTATGATGTTTTAAATGTCCTCGTAATTTTTTAAACAAGTTCTCCTCCCTCTCCTTTTTCCGCCTACTGACTTTGCTCCTCCTCCTCCTCCTCCTCCTATTCCCGCTCCTACGTATCCTACGACTCCGCTACCGCCACCCACATCTTCTCCACTACCACCACCACCACCACTACCCCACTCACCTCCTCCTCCTCCTCCTCCTCCTCCTCCTTCTCCTCCTCCCCTTCCTTCTCCTCCTTGTACGACGACCCATCTGCTGGTCATTTACATTTACATAGAATCACCGTCTGTCCCTACGCCCACGCCCACCACCACCATCACCAGCACCCTGAGAGTACAGTTGCATCAGAAATTAACAGGCACCATATGAACGAAGGAACGGAAAATGAGCGAATACAAAAGAGAATGGACATCGATTATTATTATTATTGTTATCAGAACTATGAGGGAGCCCAAAAGAAGAGTCAAAATGACTATAACCACAAACGTGATTGGGTCTCTAAGGAGGGCCCAGCATAGCTATGGAAGTGAGATAGGGTGTTTTAGAAGAAAATAATTAACCCTACTTTTGAATAAATTCGATGAACAGGAATTAACAACGTCTTCTGGAAGAGAGTCCCATAGTTTCGTTAGGGCAGGGATAAATGCTCTTGAAAACTGATTAGTATTGCATCGTATAAATGAAAAAGCGCTACTTTAAAGGATTCTGTGAACCTAGTAGTACGAACATGGTTAAATGGTGGGGAAAGTTTACTATTAAGGGGATGGTCATTAGTACTAATAGTTTTATATAGAAATGTCAAACTTCCTACCAACCGGCGATGCTCTAATGCAATATTAAGATTGGGTAGTAGGAATCTAGTATTATTGAAGGCCCTCTCCAAAAGATGACGATGGGAATTGGCAGCTGAAAGCCATATAGGGGAATAATATTCAAAGGAAGGGAGGATGAATGAGTAAAAGTTCCGTAAAATAACTGAATCACCCTGACATATCTTTTTGCATTTACGAAGCAACCCTGTTTTTTGGGGAAATTGATGCCACCAACTGCTGTATGTGTTTTTCAAAAGTTAGTTTAGAGTCAAAAGTAACACCAAGCAATTTTAAGGAAGTGCAATCACTAATGGGTGTACCATTAATAATAATAGGAAGATGAACAGGCTGGTGGGTCCTAGATGCTTTCAATGGGGTGTATTTTAGATCGCTCTCCATAAGATTTCATGCTCTGCAATTGATTGAAGTTGAATGTCCAAACTTGTAGTAGTCAAATTATCGTCAACCTATGAACGCCAGAGCAGAGAATGAACAAAGGCTAGAGAGGATTAAAACGCTTCTAACTCTCACTGGCGAATGTTTTAGATAATATTCGTAATACGTCGTGCACTCGGACAGATTCTACTCCTTTGTCGACTGTACATACTTATCGTCAAATTATGAACGCCAGAGCAAAGAATGAACAAATCTAGAGAGGATTAACGCTCATAACCCTTCATGGCTTTCTTTTGTATCGTCTTCATAATGCTTCATGTTCCGGAGTAGACTTTATTACCTCTGTTGACTGCACACATTTATTGGCCACATTATGAACACCAGAGAAGATTAAAGCTAAAAAATCTCAATAGTGTATGTATAGTATCGTTTTCATATTACTTCTTCGTACATTCTACTTCCATGTCGACTGATCATACTTACCCTCAAACTATCGGCCACATTATCAACGCCATGACAGATAAACAAGGACTAGTAAGACTTAAAGCTCAAAAAATATCAATACCGTATGCTTTCTATCGTCTTCATATTGCTTCACGCTCTGGGTCGGCTTCACTTCCTTGGCTGTGGCTCTGTATATACACTACAAGCGCCCCGCCCCCGCCACCCCCACGCCGCCGCCCTGTTCTCAGACCCTTATCAAGCCTCGCGCCTCATTAGGATTCTCCAGTACTGCAGCGCCGTAACGAGAGAATGTATAAAGGGGGTGTTACTGCGCCTACTACTGACGAGGCTCCCACCACTGCTGCTGCTGCTATTTCTGCACACTATTTCTTCTTCTACTACTACTGCTACTACTACTACTACTACTACTATTACTATACTACTGCTTCTTAAAAAAGGCTACATTACTGGATATATGTACACGGAAAAACAGCTAATATTTCTTTATATTTTCGTATAATAAGTACACCAAATGAATTTTTTTTATAAATATTCATGACAATTTTATCAGTTCATAATATTAGCTTCCGGTAAAGGAGACAGACCAGGAGTGAGGCCAAATAAAAATAATGGAAAAAGGACCGCAATGCGCTGAGCCACAATAAAAAAAATGGATGGCAAAAAAGTTAAATTTGCTTTTCGATGACTGCTGCTCGAAAACGTCCCTTTTACATGAGTTTGTCGTTGGAAGAAAGAAATACAGTAAAAGATAATAACCAGTTCCTGAGTCAATATACAAAGGGACAGGAAGGAAGAATGAAGATGATGGTTAACTCTTGTTTTAGTAAGCTGATCGGCATAAAGATGAGCTCGGGTAGAAAGCGTTGTGCAGGGAGGACACAGGAGGGGCGGGTGAATACATTTGGCAAGCTCGGAGGAACAGTTAACGTGGAAAAAAGCGACAAAAATTCGCAAGATGTGTAAATATCCTCCTGACTACGACTTGAACGCTTTCAGGAGTATTTGGAGTCACCTCCAAATAATTCTGAGCCTTTGTTTTGGAACTCTTTGACTATACACACTATTTGTAGCAGAGACAGCAGGCTTCTTTGCTTCCTCTTTTATTTTTTATCCTTGAGCTGTCTCTTTTCCTGTGCAAAACAAACAAGAAATAAAAAACAATATTGTGGTGAATTTAGAGAGATTGAAGACAGCCAGATAAAAGAGACGAGATGATGATTTCTGTAAAAAAAAATTATTAAGAAGATAAGCAACACTGCGGTGGATTTAGAGATTGAACTACACGAGTCGTGCTGAGATGAGGCGACTAACCTATGAGACTTCTCTGCTCATCCATGGACGGGGCTGAGTGAGTGGAAGCGACGCGACCCCACACACACGGGATGACCCTCCATGGCCTTCCTCGTGATTGCAGTTTGTTTGGCTGGCCCGTATGAAAGAGCTGACGCGGGCAGAGTCGTGTTCGGGGCCTGGTGGTGTGATAGTGATCGAGGTTCTGGTGGTGGTGGCGGCGTCGGGCTGGGGGAGCAAAAGCAGACTCTCATCAGACATTGGATCTGCTGAGGCCAATGACAGGACTCTTCTTCCTGGCGTCGACTCGTGTGCATTAACTGACAGCCAGACTCATAGTAAGACAGGAAGGGAGGGAGGGTAGGAGGGAGGGTAGAAGAGAGAGAGAGAGAGAGAGAGAGAGAGAGAGAGAGAGAGAGAGAGAGAGAAAAGAACAATAACAATAACAATAATAATAATAATAATAATAATAATAATACATACATACATACATACATACATACATACATACATACATATATACATATAATAAAGCTTCATATTCATACTGACGAGTACATACGAAAGCAAGCTATAGTAAAGGTTCATATAGAAGACTAAGGTGCATGGCCTCCCCATCACCTCGCCGACAACTTCCCAGATGAATGCACGGCACCAGTATTTAGAGGCGCCCGTCACCTGCCACCGCAATAGGCAAGGGCCGGGCGTGCGCTAAACGGGTTGACGCAGACCATTGTGCAGCGCCACCGACTTTCAATGTGATTCTATCAAGGGAGACGAAAGTGAATTGATGATTATAATCCCATTTTTCGAGACAGGACTGGTTCATTCATTCTCCTGTCGCTAATTCAAGCAAACTCTATAAGAGGCTCCAGTCTTCTTTTCCATTTCATCCCTCTCACTTGTTAACCCGTCCGCTGCGATTGGCACGAATTTCTTCTTCCCTGGTAGCCTGGTAACATATAGTCCCAAGTCTTTCTCTGCCTCTGTGGTGGATAGTGGAGTGTTTCCCATGTGGTATTGGTGTGCTGGATTTCCCCTCCCAAGGTGCATGACTTTACATTTCTCTTCATTGAATTGTAGCAGCCACTTTTTGTTCCATTCCTGTAGCTTGGTGATGTCTGACTGTAGGAAATCCGCAGTCAAAGGGTTAACTGGAAAAAAACCTTCTCTGCTGCATTTCCTCCTCGCTGCAGCTTACTCCCTCAAGAGGGGAGTGTCGTATGTCAAGACACATGTGAAGCTACATTTGATATTTTTGGGAGGCCATCATCTGTTTTCTTTTAAGCAACTGCATCTGTGTATTCTATTTTTTAGTTCAACCTTTTGTCTGTTTCCTTCGGCGTGAAAAAAAATACACAAAAGGATCCTCAAAACGCCGAGTCAAGAACGAGACAAAAACTACCTCAGAGGCGTGACAGTGACGAAGGAATGAGGCCAAGAGCATATTTTTAATTAAACATTTCGTCGCCCAAACACACACACACACACACACACACACACACACACACACACACACATTTGGCAAGGCTTTCGTAGTAGTTGTGGGCATCTCAGCGGATAGTTTTATGGCTCTGGTGGTAGTCTGACAACGCTTCTGTATCCTCAACTCATGAAAATCCAATTAATCTCCTTTAAAACCTTTGGAAATAGTTGATGAGTGGCGAAGGTATCTGAGAATACCGACCCAAGAACACGCACCGTCAGGCTGTCCTCGAAGGGTGTGTCTCCCGCGGACTGAGCGATGCCAAGGCCAGGACAAGCGAGGTGTGTGTCCAGGGAAGGTCAGTCAGTCAGTCAGTTCCCGTGTGTTAGCGGTTGCCAGCTAACGCACACGGTGGTTAGCGCGGCGGTGTGATGTTCCTCAGGACCTCCGTCGCGTTCCCGCCCAAGGACAGAAGCTTTAGCACACTTGGCTAATTTTACGAGAGAGAGAGAGAGAGAGAGAGAGAGAGAGAGAGAGAGAGAGAGAGCACACCCAGCAGGAAAAGTCGAGTCTTGCCCGTGGTAGGCGTGGGAGGAGGCGGCTGGATGAGTTATGTAAGTGTTTCCTCTCTCGTCCCTTCGCGTTCCCCGCAGAGTCACGCCCTGCCCAACGCCCCCCCCACCCCCACCACCCCCACTACCAAAACCCAACTCCTTCACACCACTGTCCACATTCCATGACTATGACGACCCACCACCATCAACCACAATCCCCATCACCCACTCCCCACCATTACCACTGTACTGCTCATTCCACCACCACGACCCACCATCCCACCAACACTACCCACCACCACCAACACCAATCCCTACTACCCATCCTACCCTACCACTAAACCATTCCCACAACCACTATCATTATGACCTGTGCCCACCCCAGCAACACAGCGCACCACACCACCATCCCCCATCACCGATGCCCACTAACCACCCTACCCCACCCCCACCACCACCATACCACCTCAGCAAACCTTCGTCTGACCCCACCGCCGCTTACGCAAGGCTACTGTGTGTCCTGAGGGCTGTCGAGGCTTCACTCTTGTTTACAGACGGTAAATATATACGCCAGACTGGACTCTGAACCCACCGTCACACCCGCACCTCCGCCCCCTCCTGCCCCCTCCCCTACCCTTCCCCGCCTGCCTCTCCGCCAGCCCGCCGCCCGCCCCCGCCCCTCCTCGTCCATACCGTACAGGCACCGCTGATGTATGGCCGGGCGTGGGTCAAGGGGACGTTGAAGACAAAGAAAGGACTGCTATTACTGACCCTTTTTTTGTGTGTATGTGTGTGTGTGTGTGTGTGTGTGTGTGTGTGGTTCGGGGGAGGAGGGAGCATGTATGTGTGTGTGTGGGTGTGTATGTGAGTGTGTGTGTGTGTGTGTGTGTGTGTGTGTGTGTGTGTGTGTGTGTGTGTGTGTGTGTGTGTGTGTGTGGTTCGGGGGAGGAGGGAGCATGTATGTGTGTGTGTGGGTGTGTATGTGAATGGTGATGATGATGATGATGATGATGTTGACTGTAACATCCTCCCTATGTTTTCTTCCGCTGTCTGCTTTTCTTCTCCCCTCGTTCTACTTATATACTACTTACAACTAATATACTAATACTAATACCAATAAAAGTTATCATCATCACCCTCAGCATCAGCATCAGTAGCATCAGCAAGAAAAAAACACCATTTTCATCGACAACAACAACAACAACAACAACAACAACAACAACAACAACAATCGCAGCAGCACGAACAAGCCAAACAAACAAGCACGGCAAGGCCCACCAATCACCGCAGGCAGCAGCATAAACACGGCGGTAATGCAGGCGCGGAACAATGGACCAATTACCGGTGAATTACGGGAAGGCAGCACGCACGCACGCACGCACAGACACAAATGTTAATTTCCTTGATTTCTTTCCTTATCTAAAATGTTAATAATGATAACGAAATAATAACAACCATAATAATTAGAATGGGAATAAAATAATAATAATAATAAAACGATATAATTAATACACACAGCTATATATTCATATGCACGCATCATACTATAATCATCATCATTGCCACCGTCACTTATTACGAGATATGCAAAGAATAATGGAAGATAAAACCTTCTGTTGGTTTATCTCACCCCGCCCCCCCCTCCCCTATCTCTGTCTCTCTCGCGCGCACCGGATGCCTTGAGAAGGACGAGGAACACGAAGAGGAAAGCGAGAACGAGGACGAGGAACAGAACGAGGAAGAGGACGAGGACGAGGATGGCAACGACGACGACGCCAAACAGAAAGATGCGCAGGATTACCAAGACAAAAAATATGACGACGAAGACGACGCCGATGACACCCACGCGGGGCGAGGATGACGACAGACAGGAGCAAGACGAGGCAGCGGACCAAGGGGCGAGGACCGAGTAGGAATGCTTGCGGATAGTTTTTCTCACTAATATTTTTTTTGAGGCAGCATCCCGGAGCATCTCCATATCACACACAGCCCAGGCGGGGAAACCTAACACGTGGAGGCGTCAGCAGTGTCAACAGCAGCAGGAGTAGAGGCAACAGTACCCGGCAGGCACCCACGTCTTCGCGAATGCCGGAGGAGTGAGTCAAGGTCTATATTGTACGCTTGCCCCAGTCACTCACAAAGGGTATGGCAGCGGCGGGCAATGGCAGCAGCGGGCACCCACCTCGCTTCGCACCCTCGCCCTCTCCCTTTCTCGCTCTTTTCCGTTCCGCCGAAGGATGTTTACCGCCGCCCATCCCTCGCCGGCCGCGCCCTTCCTTCGCCGCCCACACCGCGAACCATCCCTCTCCTGCCCCTCCAGTTCTCTCCCTCCTCCCTATTCTGCCTGCCTCTGCCTCTGCCTGCTTGTCCCTCCGCCTCCACCGCCGCCGCCCTAACTCATTCTCGAGACACTGCCCACAGGATCTTCGACTTACTCCTACATGAGCTGTCTGTCTGTCTGTCTATCTGTATGGATGGATGTTTGCCTATGTCTGTCTGTCTGTATGTATGTATGGATGGATGGATGTTTGCCTATGTCTGTCTGTCTGTCTTTGTCTCCCTCGCTGTATTTTGTGTATGTTAGTCTGCCTGTCTGTGTGCGTGTCTGTCCGCCCGTACGTCTGTCTGTCATTGTCTGTACCTGTTTGGCTCTCTAGCCCTTTCTCTCTCTCTCTCTCTCTCTCTCTCTCTCTCTCTCTCTCTCTCTCTCTCTCTCTCTCTCTCTCTCTCTCTCTCTCTCTCTCTCTCTCTCTCTCTCTCTCTCTCTGCCTCCGAGGAAAGCTGATCGAATTTAAAATACTAATGTCTTTAGGAGTGTGGACAAGTCAAAATTGTTTACAATCGATGACACTTTGCGAACGAGAAATAATGGCACAAAACTTGAGAGTAGACAAGTAAATTCAGACTGCACCAAGTTTTTCTTCACCAACGTTGTAGTGCAAGAATGGAATAAGCTCCCACCTTCAGTGGTCCAGTGTAACACGATTGATTCATTTAAAAACCAGCTCAACCGACACTTCCTTCAACTTAATATTTACTAAAGTAGAAATGCAAACTTTGTCTAATTTAATTTCACTTAGATATGAGAACAAACCACCTAGTCTGGACCATGTGGTCTGTGTGGTCTGAATATCTATGTAAATCTCTCTCTCTCTCTCTCTCTCTCTCTCTCTCTCTCTCTCTCTCTCTCTCTCTCTCTCTCTCTCTCTCTCTCTCTCTCTCTCTCTCTCTCTCTCTCTCTCCAATATATAACATGCGTAACAGTCCACACTCACTCCGTCTCCCTTCGCACCTCAGCCCCGCCCCCACACCCCTTCCCCCCAACGCCCCCTTCCTGCCTGCACACAGCCGCCCATGCAGCCGCCCGTACTAAGTCTGTCCTCACGCCTTGGTACGAGGGGGGCAGGGGGGCAGGGGAGCTCGAGAGGGAAGGGGTGATCCGTCTTGCCATAGCAGCCGTGCAGTGGGCAGTCCTCACCCGCGACACCCTCCGTCTTGTCCCCTCTGTGTGTGTGTGATCCTCCCCTTCCCTCCTCCTCCTCATCCTCCTCCTCGTCCTCCTAGGAGTGGCCAGAGGGTCCAGAGAGGAACAGACGCTGGGCAGACAACGCGGCGCGGCGGCGGGCGTACCATACCCTCAGACTAAGGTGGCGGCGGCGGGCGTGTGTGGCAGGTCTGCTCCTCCTCACCTGCTGCCCGGTTCTTTGTTTTGGCGCGGTCACTATCCCCGCCCCTCGCCCCTCAGTGACGCCCGGGCCTTTACCTCGCTTGCCTGGCCGACGCGCGCCCTCCGGTAACGTGGAAACTCCTGCGCTGCGCTCGAGCCCTGAGACCTGACCTGAGACCTGCACTGCTGGTAAGTAAGGAACCCGAAGGTGTCGCTAGTGTGCTGCAAGACGGCCTCCACTGAGCGCGTGTTTACATTGATCAAAGCTAATATGAAATGGACCACTACACACCTTTAGCACAGTGTCATAGGAAGGATTACTCCACCAGGTACAAAAATAATATCTACCATGACTTTAGCATCGCGTGTGTTGTTCCCGAGCAGTGGCAGCCATGAAAGGGAAAGCCGCACACGTATCTGAATCGTCAACAGCAATAATTGGATAATCAAGTGAAAAATCAAAGTGAAATCATGGAAATGTAAGCGTCGGCCTCAGTGTGTGTGTGTGTGTGTGTGTGTGTGTGTGTGTGTGTGTGTGTGTGTGTGTGTGTGTAAGTGGGTGAGAGGCATGCGCTCTATAGTAATTTGCTATAATCCACATATTTGCTTATCATGGATCCTGACACCGCGCATTCGATTGCACCTAAAAAAAAAAATAGTCAAGTTGCTCAGCCCACGAAATAAAGAAGCCCGCCACACTGTGTTACGCGGCGGCTCAACTTAACAGACGCACCTGCTAATATGCACACAGGTGAAGCACACAGGTAAGGCGCACACACATACAAACACACACACACACACACACACACACACACATTGGAAGACTATAAACAAACCGGTATAATAAATGCAGGCGGTAACAACAACAAAACCAGTAGTAGTAGTAGTAGTAGTAGTAGTAGTAGTAGTAGTGGCAGGAGTAGTAGTAGTAGTCGTAGTAGTAGTAGTAGTGGCAGGAGTAGTAGTAGTAGTCGTAGTAGTAGTAGTAGTAGTAGTAGTAGTAGTAGTAGTAGTAGTAGTAGTAGTAGTAGTAGTAGTAGTAGTAGTAGTAGTAGTAGTAGTAGTAGTAGTAGTAGTAGTAGATATAGTAGTAGTAGTGGCAGGAGTAGGAGTCAATTACTTATTCAAACTTAGCATGAGAGGCGAACGAGATGAGGTCGATATTGTCAGACGCTACCAACTCTCACATCAACTACTTACAAAGGCCAAAAATCAGATCAGTCAGGTACTCATGAGTGTTTCTTTAGGTCCATGGCACAGAAGACGAGTTAAACTGCCACCAGAGCCATAAAACTAACCCTGGAAATACCCACAACTCCCGTGAAAGACTTGTTAAATATGTGTAGATTACTTGGGCGCCGCAATGTTTAAGAATATATACGTCCCTTAGTAAGCATCGCCCTCCCCCAGTAGTCTAGGATCACTGCCCTGCGTTAGGCCTTGAGACGGGGAGCGCTCGTGAGGCATGAAGAAACTGACCGCCCGCCCGCTCTGCCAGGCTCTACTCGACACTCTACCCCCCTGCTTTACCCTTGCTGCTTATACGGCGCTGCGGGATGGATAAAAAGGGTCCGAGGGGCTGAGAGAGGCAGGGCACGGAGCAGGGCGAAGCGTGTGTGCGGGCGGGCGGGCGGGTGGGTCGCTGTTCCTGGGTGGCGAGTGGCGGGATGGTCCTAGGTTGGCCAACGTGTGCGGGTCGTCGAGGAACTAGATTCGACGTTTTAGTGACGAGAGACGAGGGAAAAAAAAGCACTATGGCCGCTTCAGGTATTTGTGTAGTGATGGGGGAAGCGGGGATGGGGTGGGGGAGGGTTGTGTGTGTGTGTGTGTGTGTGTGTGTGTGTGTGTGTGTGTGTTTTGAGTTGATTATACGTACACCTTCTTGCGATATGTGTTTATGTATGAGTGTGTGGATGTAGCTACGGATATTTTTTCTTTTATTTAGGGTGATATATAACAAGTTTGATCCTCTCTCTCTCTCTCTCTCTCTCTCTCTCTCTCTCTCTCTCTCTCTCTCTCTCTCTCTCTCTCTCTCTCTCTCTCTCTCTCTCTCTCTCTCTCTCTCTCTCTCTCTCTCTCTCTCTCTCTCTCTCTCTCTCTCTCTCTAACTATATATCTATCTATCTGTCTTGTCTTTCTTCCTTTATGATTCTTCTTCCTATTTCGATCATTATTTTCTTTATCACCGAAATACATAAAAAAAAAACAGACACCAGAAGACAAAAGAAGAAAAAGTTAAAACACACCAAAAAAAAAAAAGAGGGGGGGGGGGGAAGGGGGCGAGAGAGGAAGCGGGTTCAGTTTTTATATTCGTCGATTTTTTTTGTGAGCCGTTAATGTGATACGATGTTAGTCTTGCCTCGCCACTCTCGTTTCTCTCTCCTCTTTCACTCCATCTCCCTCTCTTTCCATTGCGGTTGGCCTTTGTTGTGAGCGATGAGTGGATGGAGATGAGAGAGAGAGGGGGAGGGGGCGTGGGCGGCGGAGAGGTGATGGGAAAGGGAGGTAAGCGTAGACAGGTAGGTGGGTAGGCAGGTAGGTAGAGGAAGTACTTTTGAAGACTTGAGTTGTGTGTTTACGTTGCGTCTTCTCTCCCTCCGCGAGCTCTCACGCTATCTCTCTCTTCTCTCCTCTCCCGACTCTATTCCTCTTCCTTCTTTTCTCTCTTCTTCTTCTTCTTCTTCTTCTTCTTCCCTTTTCTCTGCATGCTCTCCTCTGCAACCCATCTTCCTCTTCCTACTTTTCTCTCTTCTCTCTACATCCTCTCCTCTCCTCTCCCAGACTCTATTCCTCTTCCTTCTTTTCTCTTCTTCTTCCCTTTCCTCTGCATGCTCTCCTCTCCAACCTATCTTCCTCTTCTCTCTGTATTCTCTCCTCACCCAGACTTCTTCCTCTACCTTCTTTTTTTCATCTTTTTCTTCCCTTTTCTCTACATCCTCTCCTCTCCCAACCTTCTTCCTCTTCCTTCTTTTTCTTCCCTTTTCTCTACATCTCTCCTCTCCTCTCCCAACCTTCTTCCTCTTCCTTCTTTTTCCTCTTTTTCTTCCCTTTTCTCTACATCTCTCCTCTCCTCTCCCAACCTTCTTCCTCTTCCTTCTTTTTCTCTTTTTCTTCTCTTCTCTCTGTTTCCTCTTCTCGCCTCTCCCAACCCTCTTCCTCTTCGTTATTTTTATCTTTTTCTTCTCCCTTCTTCATTCGATCCTCTTATTCAGTTCACACTTACTCCCCCGACCTCTGCTTTCCTCTCCCTCAACCTCCGTCCTTATTTTTATCATCTTCCCTTCTTCATTTGATCCTCTTATGCAATTGACACTCTCTCCCATACTCTCCTTTCCTTCAACCCTCTCTCTCCTCCTTCTTTTCCTCCTCTTATTAGTATTTTCCTCTTCATACGATCCCTCACATGCACTCACTCTCCCATCCTCTCCTCTCCTCTTCTTCTACCCTCTTCTTATTCTTCCCCTCTTCATCCCATCCCTCACATGCACACACTCCCCGATCCTCTCCTTTTCCTAAACCTCCTCCCTCCTTTTTCTCTTTATTTTTTTCACTCTCTTCATTGGATCCCCTTCTTCAGTTCACACGCAATCCCCCATCCTCTTCTCTCCTCTCCATCAACACATTTCCTCTTTCTTTGCCATCCTCTTCTTCTTTCCCTTATGCTATTCACACTCACTCCCCTCTCCTCTCCTTAATTCAACGCACATCCCCCTTCTCCTCTTCTCGCTCTTGCTTTCTCCCCCTCCCCCTTCGTCCCCTCATTATATTCATGCTCCTTTTCAGCGCCGCTCTCTCTCCCCGCTCTTTATCAGTCTCACGGTTCGTCGCGTGTGTGAGATAAGGCCGAGGGAGTGGCGGTGGTGTTGGTGGTGCAGTCAAATTGTTTACACTGCGTCCTTCCAAGTGTCACTGCTTATTAACTCTCCTTGCTGGTGTTGGTGATGGTTTTGTTACTTTTACTTTGACTGTTATTGCTACTACTGTTGATGCTGATGTCATTGTTATATTTCTGTTGGTGGTGGTGGTTGGTGGTGGTTTTACGACTTCGAGTGTTACTACTACTACTACTACTACTACTACTACTACTACTTCTGCTACTACTTCTACTGTTGATGGTATTATTAGTTTTGTTGTTGTTGTTGTTGTTGTTGTTTATGATGCTGTTATTTCTCTGGTTGCTCTCTACCGGTTTGTTTACTGATTCCTTTTAGAGCTGCGCCGTTTGTTTGTGTTACTCTTGTTGTTGTTGAGGATGTTTGTTGATCAGGAGGTGGAGGATGTTGTTTTTGTTTTTATTGTTGTTGTACTTTTTTATTCTTTTTCTTTTTCTTCTCTTTCTTTCTCTTTTTTTTTTCTTTTTAATTTATTCATTCATTTCTTCTTCTTCTTCTTCTTCTTCTTCTCCTTTTTCATCTTCTTCTCCTTCTTCTTCTTTTTCTTCTTTTTCTTCTTTTTCTCCTTCTTAATAATGTGGATGAAGCATTTATCATCAGCATTTATATATTTTTTCCTTCCTGCGGCAAGTCAATTAACCATTTTCGAAGTATATACCTTTTTTTTTTTCCTGGCATTTTTTTCTCTCCAACAACCTCATCATTCTCGCCACCAAACCGCAAACCATCCCAACGCCCCCCGCTCATTATACATCAGTGTCTGCCTAATCAGTCTGCGGAGAGGGGGAGGGGGGGAGAGGCTGACTGGCTGGCTTCCTGACTGACTGACTGACTGACTGATTGGCTGGCTGACTGGCTGGATAGTAAGCTGAATAGATGGATGGACTGATGGATAGAAGGCTGACTGACTGACTGACTGGCTGGATAGTAAGCTGAATAGATGGATGGACTGATGGATAGAAGGCTGACTGGTTGACTGGCTGAATGGTGGATGAATGAACGGTAGGATAGGTGAATGGATGGATGGCTTGACGGACGAAAGGTTGGATGTTTGGGGGGATAAGTGGATGGTGCAGTGGGGATAGCCTGTAGACTTGTAGTTAATGGACTGGCTGGCGGTTGGTTGGACAGATGAACGGATGGTGCAGCGATAAGAGACTCGTTGACTTGTATTTAATTGACGGAGGTCTTAAGTCTCGGGCGGAGCAACTCTTGGCGGCAACACATTCCCGTAACCCTGAGGCATGAAGGTGTGCTCTCGGTCGCTTAGGAGAGTTTTAGGGTTGTATTCTTTAGCATTTCGGCCCCAGAGCACAGACACGTTTCCCAAGACTTTTGTATATAGGTGTTATGGGAAAGTCCATGAGTAGTTTTATGATCCTGGTGGTAGTCTGATAAATCTTCGGCACCATTTTTTTTTTTTTTTTTTTTTTTTACGTTGCGGCCTATTGCGCCGGTAGGTGGATCCTGATGGTCGATCCAAGGCTTCTTCCCATAGGGGCCTGATGGTCGGTCCAAGGCTTCTTCCCGGTGGATCCTGATGGTCGGTCCAAGGCTTCTTCCCGGTGGGGCCTGATGGTCGGCCTAGCCCGTTCTGGAGCAGGCGAGTGTTTATAGTGGCGCCATCTTGCATTGGCTCATTCTGCCCTCCCGGAGCTCATCTTTAATTCTAGAATCTAGAGTCCGGGTTGCTAGGTGCATGGTTTTCTGGACAGCATGTGGGTAATTTTAAGCCACTCGGCGGTGGCTGAAAAATCTCAGCTTGATGGTACCGGTCGGAGATTGAACTCGCGTCCTCCTGAACGCGGGGCCGTCTCGTTATCCGTTCAGCCACCGCCTCCCCTATGGACGTGAATCTCTTTTTCAACCTTTAGAGCAATTAACGTGAAAGAAAACACAAACAAGAGAATCCGTTTAAGTTCCTTCTCGGCTTTTTTTTTACCATGAACGTGAGAAAAACAAGCAAGAAAATCCGTTTAAGTTCCTTTTCGGCCTTTTTAACCATGAACGTGAGAAAAACAAGCAAGAGAATCCGTTTAAGTTCCTTCTCGACCTTTTTAACCATGAACGTGAGAAAACACAAACAAGATAATCCGTTTAAGTTCCATCTCGGCCTTTTTAACCATGAACGTGAGAAAAACAAACAAGAGAATCCGTTTAAGTTCCTTTTCGGCCTTTTTAACCATGAACGTGAGAAAAACACAAACAAGAGAAACCGTTTAAGTTCCTTTTCGGCCTTTTTAACCATGAACGTGAGAAAAACACAAACAAGAGAATCCGTTTAAGTTCCTTTTCGGCCTTTTTAACCATGAACGTGAGAAAAACACAAACAAGAGAATCCGTTTAAGTTCCTTCTCAGCCTTTTAACCATGAACGTGAGAAAAACACAAACAAGAGAATCCGTTTAAGTTTCTTCTCAGCCTTTTAACCATGAACGTGAGAAAAACACAAACAAGAGAATCCGTTTAAGTTTCTTCTCAGCCTTTTAACCATGAACGTGAGAAAAACACAAACAAGAGAATCCGTTTAAGTTCCTCTTCGGCCTTTTTAACCATGAACGTCAGAAAAACAAACAAGAGAATCCGTTTAAGTTCCTTCTCAGCCTTTTAACCATGAACGTGAGAAAAACAAGCAAGAGAGTCCGTTTAAGCTCCTTCTCGGCCTTTTTAACCATGAACGTGAGAAAAACACATAAGAGAATCCGTTTAATCTATTTTTCAGCCTTTCCAACCATGAACATGAAAAAAAAAACACATAAGAGAATCCGTTTAATCTATTTTTCAGCCTTTAGAACCATGAACATGAAAAAGAAAAACATAAGAGAATCCGTTTAAATTCCTCTTCGGCCTTTGGAAACAGTTGATGGGAGAGGCGGAAGCGTCTGAGAATACCGATCTAAGTCTTCTCGAACTCAGGCTCCAGTTGACGATGAGGAACCCGGACTCGAGCTTCAGCGTTGGCGGCGATGGGCGGTGTGCGTGCAGCCGGGCCGGAGCATCAAGTTTGGGATCTGTACCGGCGGAGTGACGGCTGACGGCTGCAGTGTTTACGTTAAGGTTCAGCGGCGACGACAAGTGTTTGGAGAATACTTGGCAAGGCGAGACGGAGAAAAGAGAGAGTCTGGCTGGCGTGTGGGAGGGTCTGGGATGGTAAGGGTACTACAAGGGCTTTTAAGAGGATTGTTTGGGTCGCTATGGTAATGGAGGTGGAAAGGGTTGGCAAAACACTGCAAAGAAAATAATCGGTACTCTACACTTTCTTTTCGGTTTGAGGGTTGAGGAGGTTGACCACTGCCGGGTTTCTGAGACAAGTCATGTTCGATAAGTGATCATTTTTTTGCAGGGACTAAACGCTTCCCATCTGCTGCATAATTCTTCAATAAGTGATCATTTTTTGCAGGAACCAAACGTTTTCCATCTGCTACGTAAATCTTCACTTTAATGGCTTTATCTTCCTTCCTCCCCAGCCTCCTCCTTCTCCTCCTCCTCCTCCTCCTCCTGACGGGCGTGAGGGAGGAGCCGCCGCAGCGAGGATGAGGGCGGGAGGCCGAGGGCTGCTTCTTCTGATCCTCGTGTGTGGTAAGTAAGTGCCGTTCGTTGTTGCAGAGATTAATCCTTTCCCAGCGCGGGCGACAAAAAACTAGGCGGGATGGTCAGTCTGCCCACGCACTGATGGACTATAAGCATTAAGTTAAACCGTTCATGTCGCAATTAGGCGCCGTCGTCCTAAAGGGGAGGTTAGCGCCGCCAGGGAGAAGCTAAATCAAGACGTTACGTGTTTTCCTTCCTGCGCTCCACACGTCCCCTGCATGCCCGACCCGGAAGAAGGCGAAGAAGAAGAAGAAAAAAGATGGAAAAGAAAAAAGAAGAACAAGTAGAACAATAACGATAGTGAATAACAACAACAACAACAACAACAATCACTAGAGGAAGAAGAAGATGAAGAAGATGAATAATAATAATAATAATAATAATGATAATAATAATAATAATAATAATAATAATAATAATAATAATAATAATAATAATAATAATAATAATAATAATAATAATAATAATAATAAGAATAAGAATAAGAATAAGAATAAGAAGAATAAGAATAAGAAGAAGAAGAAGAAGAAGAAGAAGAAGAAGAAGAAGAAGAAGAAGAAGAAGAAGAAAAAAAAGAAAAAATGAAGAACAAGAAGTACAACAAAAATGATATTATATACCACCATCACCAACAACGACAACAACAACAACAACAACAACAACAACAACAACAAGAACGACCCTTTGACCCGACCCGGCAGGAGATGAACACGTGAGACGAGACTCAATGCATCCACCCCACCGCTCACCCCACCAACGTATACCCGCGTCCTTGCCTCCTCCTCTTATACCGCCCCTACAGCAGCTTACCGATCTTTTCACACCCCGAGCATGCGTCCAGAAGCGATACCGTCGATAACACGAACTTAGGGAGAAGGGTTTTGCTTTAGCTGGAAGTTGGAGGTTGTTTTTTAGTGGTCTATTTTGGTTCCCCGCGGCCGGAAGTTGATAAGAGGCGTGGATTGGATTGGTGCAACTTCATACGCCGGGGAGTGTGAGCAAAGGTCGAGGTCTGAGAAGAATACGATGAGGAGTGGCTTGGAGGAGTGGTCAAAGGTGCGTGTGTGTGTGTGTGTGTGTGTGTGTGTGTGTGTGTGTGTGTGTGTGTGTGTGTGTGAGTGGCCGGGCGTGGCTATGCAGGGAACGATTCACACACACATGCCCATAACTTTTTGTCGTAGCCCCGCGTGAGGATCAGACGCAGCAGCCCTGAGACTCGGCCTTGTTCCTCCCTCCATGCCAGGCCGCTGAGTGTCCCCGTGATTGCTTGCTTGCTTGCTTGCTTGTTGTTGTTGTTGTTGCCCACTGCTGAGTTTGTCCGTCCGTCCGTTCACCCTTTTCTGATTTACGGTATATCTAGCTGGGAAACATCTCAATGGCAATAAACAAAGGAAAAACAGAAAAACTCGCTAATTCGCTGTTCGTGCAAAGTAAACAAGAGTGACCAGGAGAGAGATCAATTTTCCCCTAAACACAATAGCGACATCTTCAAACCATTATCTGATCCTTTACTTGTGGGATGATCCTGATACATGATTCCCTTTCCGCCTCTTCTTCTTTCCCCTCACGCCCGAATCCACAATCTCCGTAAAAGCGAATAACTGAAAGAAGATGTAAATCAACGGCCACCGGAAGCACGTGCCAGACGTAGTGCTTCATCGTCTCAGTTTTTGCTCCTTCACCCTCGAGTCTGACTTCCTACCAGCCCGTAAAAAGGAGTAAATAAAACGATATACAAAGTCAATGGCAACCGGAAAACACGTGCAAGACAAGAGTACACTTGAAGCTCTCAGCCACGTTCTCTTGGCGGCCGGAGCAGCAAAACAAATCCTTCACCTTCACCTCCTCCTCCTCCTCCTTATCCTTGCTTGCGATGGGCGGCGCGGCGCAGCTCTGTACGTTGACAGCCTCGCCGCGGCACACGTGGGCCGCCGCTGCTGTGGCTATGCTCGGCGCGCCACCACCACACGCCAAACCCTCCACATTGCTGACTTGTTTGGTCGCCACAAGGACGCTCTTCTCCCTTTTCCTGAGGCTCTCCTTTTATCAAACGCTGCGGATGAACCGTTCCCCGCTTAAGGCAATAATTCTCGGGTTGGGATGAGTAGAAAAGGAGAAAGAAAAATAAACTTATGGGCGTAGACGTCCTTCCTGCCTTCCTGCCTGGCGCGGCGGACAAACTCGGCGACGCTTTCATCTTCAAGGTCTCAAGGTCATCTGCGTAAATCTCGGATCGGATAAAGCCCGTCTTCACCGCCCGCGCCGCGCCCTCCCTCGCCCGCGGTCGACACACCTGCCCATCAACGCGGTCATGGTTGCCTAACAAGGTTCCGCCTCAACTGAGCTTCACGTTAAAAATAACCAGACAAGCATGGAGGTGGAGGAAGGGTATGGAGGCGGAGGAAGGTTGAAGTCCCAGAATAAAGCATCGTCAGCCTATCCACACGATTATAACTCCATATTTTCAACATTTCAGGGCTTACACACTCACATTTTGTAAGACGTTCGTAGAGGATGTGTTAATATTTCCATAAGTATAAGCCTAGTGATAGTGTGACAAGGCTTCTGTGTCATGAATGTGAAAAACACTTATGAGAATCCGACTATATCTCTTCTGTGAGCTTTGGCAATAGTTGTGAGAGCCGAAAGCGTCTGTGAATATGGGCCTGAGACGCACACATCACAATCCTATGGCCAGTCCGACAGTCCAACACCGTGTCATTGCAAGCGCCCAAACCCAACTATACTCTCCACAGTGATCCGTTATTTCTACTCAATACCAGATACTAATAAAGAGATTCCCTGTGTGGTTTCCTAAAATTTCCTTCTCCTTTTTATATCAACGCCAAACACTAGGGCTACAAAGAGTTTTCGTCGTGTTTTGTGTTTGGTTGGGGAGCTCACAAACGTAGTGTACTGGACTCCCTGTAGCACACTCATGAGAACGTAGCACAGCAGGGTCCGTGACGAGAATGAGGGATGACAGAGAGAGATGTGTGCCTGTCTGGGCCGCTCTGATCAGGCAGACGCGAGATAACCTTAAAAAGAAGGGACTGGCGGCTCGGGGTTTGCGGACTGGATTCCAACCCTCCGTAGCCCTCGTTTGGGGAGAAGAGGTAAACACAACTCTTAAGGGTGAATGAAGGACGAAGGCCGGGGATGCGCACGTCTACATAGCTGGGGCGCGCGAGTGGACCAGGCGATGCGAGGTTTGAAAGGAATGAAGTGACAGGAATGATAAAACTAGATTCCATTCCATTCCTCCGAGACTTCACACTTTGGAAGATACCAACAGATACTTAAAGAAAAATGAAGGACAAAGGTTAAGAAACGAGCTTGAATGGGACGCTTTGAATATGGAGGTGCGAGACTTGAGAAGAATAAAATACGTGGCAGGAAAGATAAGACAACCTAGACTCCATTCCATTCTTTCGAGACTTCACACTATGCAAGATACAAATATGTTAAGGAGAATGAAGGACAAAGGTTAAGAAACGAGCTTGAACGGGACGCTTGGAAAAGGCAGGTGCGAGACTTAAGAAGAATAAAATACGTGGCAGGAAAGACAAGACAACCTAGACTCCATTCCATTCTTTCGAGACTTCACACTTTGCGAGATACAGAATGAAGGACACAGGTTAAGAGATGGATCTAAATAGGACGCTTCAGACAGTCATGTGCAAGGTTTAAGAAGAAGAGTGGCAGTAATGATAACAAAATCTGGACTCGTTTCCTTTCCTCTAACACTTCACGCTCTGCAAGACACAAACAGATGACGATGGACGAAGATCATGAGACGAGTATAAATGGGGCGATTCGACCCGGCATGCAGAGGCGAGGCTTGAGAAGAAAGAATCCACAGAGCAGAGGACAAGGCCTGGACACAATTTCCCCGCTTTGGGATGTGTCAACAGATACTTAAGGGAACATGAAGGACGAAGGTTAGGCGTGCACAAGTATACCTGGGGCGCTGTGACCAGGGAAGGCGAGGCTTGAATATCGTGGCAGGGCAAAGGAGACAAAGACTAGATTCTGCCTCTCAGCTTCTCGTTACGGTGGAAGAGAGAAAAAAAGGGGTCTTGAAGGATGAGGGACGAAGGTTAAGGATGCAAGTTCAGCTGGAGGGACGCTTCATCTTACCAGGCACGGCGAGGCTTCTAAAGAATGAATTGAGAAGGCAGAGGAGGACGCGGCCTGGCGGGTGAGCCGAAGTCCTCCCTTTTAAGGCTTCGCAGCTATAACTCATCTGATTCACACGTCCCGCTGCCCGCCCAAGTCCCTGGCCATGTTAGGTCCAAGCTTCCAGGCTCTGCTATTGCCGGCCCGAAGCACGTCATGATCCAGGGGGAATAATGAAGACGCATCCCCCATTATGCCGAGCAAAGGAGGGACCATGGAGGGACAGTGCGGTGGCCAGCGGTTCTGTGTTCGGTGTGAGTCGCGTTGCCTTCCCCTTTGTGTTGTTGGTTTGCTCGGCGTCGAAGGGATTTGAGGGAAGGAGTCACCGCACATAAAGAGACTGACAGAGAGACAGACACAGGGAATGAGAGGAAGAATGAATGAATGAAAAGGAAAATAATGAATGAATGGAAGAAGCGAAGAAGAATGAATGAATGAATGAAAAAGAAAATTAATGGATGTATGAAATGAAGAAAAGGAGAATAAATGAATGAAATGGAAAACTAATGAATGAAAGGAACGAAGAAAAAGAGAATGAATGAATGGAAAAGGAAACTAATGAATGAACGAAGAAAAAAATGAATGAATGAAAAAGAAAAAATAATGAATTGAACGAAGAAAAAATGAATGAATGAATGAAAAAGAAAAATTATGAATAAAAGGAACGAAGATAAAAGGATGAATGAATGAATGGAACACACACACACACACACACACACACACACACACACACACACACACACACACTCATAGTCTTGTTAGTCTTTACTTTTTGCTTATACTTTTTCTTATTACTTTTCTCCTTTACTGTGAGTTTGTTTTTTATTGTTTTTACTTTATTTGTTGTTTTGACTGCTTATTGACTCATTTAGATTTTTTTTTTTTTTTTTTTTGATGATTACTGGATTCTACTTAATTTCTACCACACGAATAAATAATTAATCCATCAATCAATTATTATTATTACTATTATTATTGTTATTATTATTATTATTATTATTATTATTATTATTATTATTATTATTATTATTATTATTATTATTATTATTACCTCCGCCAACGAAGCTGGAAGGAGATTATATTTTCGGTCCAGTCAGTATGTTTGTTTGTTTGTTTGTTTGTTCGTTAACAGTCTCCTGTGCACAGTTTTGCGGATATCTCAACCATTTTTTCAGGGAAGCTTCGTGTCCATCCAGAATAGAACCCATTAATTTTTTTTTATGTCAAAGGTCAAAGGTCAAGGTCAAAGTTGCACAAAACGTTAGATTGGCCATAACTTCGGTTCTCTTCATCGTAGAGACTTCAGACTGGTTCATATTTTAGCTCATGGAAAGACGCACCTTGCATGGCCTTGACCTTGACCTTTGATCTTGACCTCGAAAAGTTCGCCCAAGGTCAAAATTTAAAAAAAAAATAGAATTTCATCAAATTTCGAAACAAATGCTTCCATATGATGCGTGTCCATCCATAATAAAACCCATTAAATTTTTTTATGTCAAGGATCATGGTCAAGGTCGCACAAACCGTCAGATTGGCCATAACTTCGGTTCTCTTCATCGTAGAGACTTCAGACTTGGTTCATATTTTAGCTCATGGCCTTGCATGGCCTTGACCTTGACCTTTAACCTTGACCTCGAAAAGTTCGCCCAAGGTCAATGTTTTCAAAAAATGGAATTTCATCAAATTTCGAAACAAATGCTTTCACATGATGCACCTTGCATGGCCTTGATCTTGACCTTTGACCTTGACCTCGAAAAGTTCGCCCAAGGTCAAAGTTTCCAAAAAAATAGAATTTCATCAAATTTCGAAACATATGCTTCCATATGATGCATAGGATCACAGTTGATGCCCATACCAATTTTCAGGACGATCTTTGGCGGAGGTGTGCACTCTCCGAGTGCTATGCGTCTATATCATATTATATTATATTATTATTATTATTATTATTATTATTATTATTATTATTATTATTATTATTATTATTATTATTATTATTATTGCTGTTTTTCCTCCCCAGCAGTCAGCGTGAGCCTCGGCGAGTCACGTGTCCACAGACGGTCCAGGTGTGTACAGGTGACTTTGTATACCTTCCCTTTACCTGGACTTGCTTCATTCATTAGTGCCGTAAACGGTTTTTTTCTATTTTGTAAACGTAAATTATCTTTTTTTTTATCTCGGTTTACTTCACAGCCTTGGTTTATTCTTTTTGTTTATTCTTATTCTTATTCTTATTATTGTTATTGTTAGTGTTATTGTTGTTATTATTATTATTATTATTATTATTATTATTATTATTATTATTATTATTATTATTATTATTATTATTATTATTATCCTTCTTCTTTTTCTTTTTCTTTTTCCTTTTCTTCTTTTTCTTTTTCTTTTAATTCTTTTTCTTTTTCTTTTTCTTTTTCTTCTTTTTCTTTTTATTCTTTTTTTTCTTTTTCTTTTTCTTTTTCTGCTTTTTCTTCTTTCTTCTTCTTCTTCTTCTTCTTCTTCTTCTTCTTCTTTTCATTTTTCTTCTTCCTCTTCTTCCTCTTCTTCTTCTCCTTTATCTTCTTCTCTTATTCTATGGGTTGTTTCCTTTTGGTTTGTTTCCATTTGTATCAAATTCTCTATGTCGTTTTACTTTCACTTTCATTAGCTAGCGATAATAACATTTTATCATTACTACTACTACTACTACTACTACTACTACTACTACTACTACTACTGCTATTACTACTACTACTACTACTATTCCTGCTGCTAATATAAAAAAATACTAAGGTTACTAATTTTGTATTACAGGACAAGCTGGATACAATCTTATCATCCACAACCATACGCAAATACAATAGCCAGCAACAACAACAACAACAACAACCGCAGGAGCCACCATCGCAACGGTAACATCAATAGTCACCTTCAGCACAACGCCTTCAACAGCTACAGTCGCGACCACAACAGACAGGCCCTCAAAAGTATAAGCAACAACAATAACAACCATCACCACAACAACCATCGCAGGAACAATCGACATCACACTCGCAGCATTTTGAATAGGAACAACAATAACAACCACAACTACAACAGCTTCAACAACCACACAGGAAGAAACAGCAACCAACGTCATCATCAGTTCCACCCCTCACGCAACAACCACCACCACCACAACCGCAACCACAAAAACAACAACCCACGCCATGCAAATCACAACAAACATCGCACCAATCACCACCAACACCACCAAAACCATCACCAACAACAACAGCTACAACGTCAACTCCAACTACCCAACCTGGCTTTCCACCACCTGCACAACCAGCCAAACCACCCCCTCGGTCACCACATCAAGAGGCGCCTGCACGGGATGATGAAACGAAGACTCCACCACCAGCCCTTCCAAACGCCCTTCTTCCAACCCCAGAGAACGCAAGCTTCCCTACGCTCCTCCCTCGCGGACGGTCTCAGTTACCACCCTCGCCCGCAACTTTGGGACCTGAGCAGACTACACAACCACCACGAAAGGGTCATCCAGCACCTGAGTTCCCGTTTCCGCGAACACATGATGAGGATGAAGTCTAAAAGCGTCCCCCACCTCGCCGCCAGCCACTACCGCCCCCACCACCGCAGTCCCAGCAGCCACCGCCCCTCGCACCATTTATCCCGACGCAGGGGCCATGACAGCAGCCTCCACAGCAGTCGACGAGGTAACTGCCACCATGATAACCCCCTCCAGCATGAGAGGAGAACGGTGGACGGGGCTCGAGGGGGCGGCACGCAGTTCAAGATACCAAGAACACCTACCATCGTGCCTGAAGATGTGGAGGTGTTCCAATGGCCGAATCCTCCACCCACCACTACTACCACCACCACCACCACGACCACGACCACCACCACGACGACTCCACGACCCAACACCATCGACGACAGACAAATGACAAACTGTACCCCAGCGGGAACTTTCGGACATAACCCTTTCCTAAGTTTCGGGTCCTCGCGTGGGCGGCTCCCCGTCTGCCCGCCCATACCCACGGCGACACTGCCCGACCCCTTCCCCCGTAACCCGCTCCTCAACGGCCTCCTCCCCAGCGCCACGCCTCCCGCTGCGCCAGGCTGGGAGGGGCGCAGCGACACCCTTCCGACGAGCGTTCAGGATCACCTCAACCAAGGCCGTGAGCACCGTTTTCTTTGTTTCCTCTAACGCATGGCTGACTAACTGGCTTCTCGTGTGTTTTTAGGTGTTACTCTGAAATACCTCACCATGGAATATACGAGTATCAGCGCCTAGGAAGATAAATACTTAAAAAAACAAACAACAACAAAAAAAAAACTCTACGGTGACAACACACCCATCTCTTCCCTATATCCAGTCATTATCGGCTATTATTAGTCGACTACAGGTTAAAGGTCTTTCCCAACCCTCTCCACCTCTGAAAACCAGCTTGTTTTCTTTACTGGTCTCTCACCTCTAGGATAAGATAACTGACCAACTTTCCTCTTCTTGATCCTCCTGTTCCCTCAGTACTCTTCCCTCTTCTCTTTCCATAACACGGCACCATTCTAACTTGACACAGTGACAACTACCTTTTCTCATTTCTGGTCTCCCTCCTTCTGTTTGTATCATCACTCCACGCTTTCCTTGCCATCGATCCCCACTTAACCCTCTCACCTTCATATTGTCCCCCCATCTACTTGTCCCCACTAACGCTCTCACTTTGCTATTGTCCCCATATGCCTTTCCTTACTAACGCCCCTTATATACCTGCCCTCATTAACGCTCCTACCTTACTTTTGTCCCCCCCTCTACTTGTCCTCACTTACGCACTCACTTCACTATTGTCCCCATCTGTCTGTCCTCACCAACACTCACACTGCTTTTGTCTCCATTTTCCTGTCCTACCTTCCTATTGTCCCCACATCTACTTATCCTCACTATCGCTCTAACTTTGCTTCTGTCCCCATCTGCCTCCCTCACTCCCCTCCTTCCCCAGCAGACCCACGCACGCCTCCAGCCAGCCCCGACAGCCCCGCCTCCTCCATCCCCTGCATCAAGTGCCCGCCAGACACCCGCGTGCAGGCCCCGAGAGGAAGGGACTGTGTCTACGCCCAAACGCCCAGCCCCATCCCATGCACCGCGCAGTGAGTCCTTGAAGTATATCCCCAGTTCACCGTGTCTTGTCCTAGCTTCCACCTGTCCCATCCCAGCACGCTTTTCCCAGTCATAGCTTATCCCAGTCTCATCCCAGCTTACACCAGTCCTAGTATACCCAGTCCCAGCATACCTTCACCCATCCCAGCTTACACCAGTCCCATCCCAGCTTACATGAGTCCCATCACAGCTTAACTCAGTCTCACCCCAGCTTACACTAGTCCCATCCCAGCATGCCTTCCCCTATCCCAGCTTAACTCAGTCCGTCTCGGCTTACATCAGTCCCATCACAGCTTAACCCAGCCTCATTCCAGCTTACATTAGTCCCATCCCAGCATACCTTCCCCTATCCCAGCTTAACTCAGTCCTATTCCGGCTTACATCAGTCACAGATTACGCAGCCCCAGCATACTTTCCACTCTCCCAGCTTAACCAAATCCATTCTACCTCCGCCTAGCTAATCCCAGTCTGGCTTAGCACAGCTTTAAGCGTATTTCAACCCACGTACTAAGTTTAGGATATCTTGCAGAGACCCCATGACATACCGTTTTTCGCAAATATCTTTCAAACGAAGACTCGGATCAGCATGGAGCTTTGACACAGATTGTTTCACACACTCCGCTAATTTTTGACGCTATTGTGCACTGCCAGATGCGGTCAATTATGGCGTTTACTCTTGACTGTGATGGCAAAACCTGCGTGAGCCACTTACACATTCGAACAGGTGAGGCGTGACGCATTTGTGACGTGTATCCACCACCTACCTCCACCCCTGGCTTCCCCTACTCCCATCCCTCCCTCCTACCCTCCTCCTTCTCCCCCGCACTCTGCCCCAGCCATCTTTCTCCCCCATACTTCCCCCCTCCCCCGCCCCACCTCTCTCTCTCTCTCACTCTCTCTCTCTCTCTCTCTCACTCTCTCTCCCTCTCTCGTGCGCTGTACACGAGATATGAATCCATGCACACGTATGACTTGAATTAATGGCAGATACATAAAATTATATGCCGTCTGCATCAGCATCAACAGTGATGACAAGGATAACCTGTTTGTCGATGGTGATGAATATTAAAGTAACATTATGTGGTCAGTTATTTGCATTATTAATTCACCCATCATATACTCGCTGACTATTTTTGTGTGCTATGACTTTTTAACATATCTACATGAACCCATATCGTATGACAGTCTTTTCCTAACATCAGAATAAAATATTCATATATTTTTCCAATTTTGGTTCACGTTTTTATTCTGCAATGAATTCCAGCTTCAATTCCACCCTTGTTCCTTTCCGTCTCTTAAGCAATTTCCTATAAATGATCAAGCGTCAGCTACGTGCTTCATCCCATCATACGCTCAACGTAACCTGTGGGAAGGAGGGTCATATACTCGTACAACTTTCAATGGTTGTAATTGCCAAACAAACCTCATACAGCACTTAAGCAACATCCAGTTACGCTGGAACAGGAATCAGGGTCGTGTGCATAAAACACCCTACCATACTTAGCATATACTTTCGAGTTATCCGCCATTATAGACAAGCTTCACATCGCATGTACACCGAGAGAGAGAGAGAGAGAGAGAGGGGGGGGGGGGAGTATAGGGGAGAAAGATGGCGGGGGCAGAGAGTGCGGGGGAGAAGGAGGAGGGCAGGAGGGAGGGAAAAGGAGGGATGGGAGTAGGGGAAGCCAGGGGTGGAGGTAGGTAGTGGATACACGTCACCAATGCGTCACGCCTCACCTGTTCGAATGTGTAAGTGGCTCACGCAGGTTTTGTCATCACAGTCAAGAGTAAACGCCATAATTAACCGCATCCGGCATTGCACAATAGCGTCAAAAATTAGCGGAGTGTGTGAAACAATCTGTGTCAAAGTCCCATGCTGATCCGAGTCTTCGTTTGAAAGATATTTGCGAAAAACGGTATGTTATCGGGTCTGATATGGATAGTAGTTTCCTACATTCGTATATACTCAAGTTAAGTTAATTTAGATGGAGGTTTTCTACACACACACACACACACACACACACACACACACACACACAGACACTACTAAGTAACAAGCCAACTCTGTTTTCCCCAGTTAATAAGAGAGCTAATCGTAAAAATGCCTTATTCGAGAGAGAGAGAGAGAGAGAGAGAGAGAGAGAGAGAGAGAGAGAGAGAGAGAGAGAGAGAGAGAGAGAGAGAGAGAGAGAGAGAGAGAGAGAGAGAGAGAGAGAGAGAGAGAGATTTACATAGATTTACATAGAAAATCAGACCACACAGACCCCATGGTCCAGACTTGGTGGTCTGTCCTTAAACCTAAGTGATTTTACATTAATCAGAAGACTCCAAAACGTTGCATTTCTACTCTAGTTGATATTAAGTTGAAGGAAGTGACGGTCGAGCTTATTTTTGAAGGAGTCAATCGTGTTACACTGGACCACTGACGGTGGAAGCTTATTCCATTCTCGCACTACAACGTTGGTGAAGAAAAATTTGGTGCAGTCTGAATTTACTTGTCTACATCTGAGTTTTACGCCATTGTTCCTCGTGCGCAAAGTGTCATCGATCATAAACAATGTTGATCTGTCTACATTCGTGAAACCATTAAGTATTTTAAAACATTCGATCAGTTTTCCTCGGAGGCGACGTTTCTCCAGAGAGACCATGTTAAGGGTAGAAAGCCTTTCTTCGTAGGATTTGTTGCGCAAGGAAGGGATCATTTTCGTTGCCCGACGCTGAACACCTTCTAATTTAGCAATATCCTTTGCATGGTGGGGAGACCAAAACTGTACCGCATATTCCAAGTGGGGTCTGACTAAACTGTTGTAGAGCGGGAGTATTACATCTTTATTCTTGAATACAAAGTTTCTTTTAATGAAGCCCAACATTCTGTTCGCTTTATTTGCTGCATCGATGCATTGCTGTGAGAATTTGAGGTTTGACGCGATTTTGACCCCCAAGTCTTTGACGCATTGAACGCTTTTGAGTTTAACGCCGCGCATTTCGTATTCGAACTTCTTATTCCTCGTTCCAACTTGAAGGACCTGGCACTTGTCTACGTTAAAGGGCATCTCCCATCTATCCGACCAAGCTGAAATTTTGTGCAAGTCCTCTTGGAGAGAGAGAGAGAGAGAGAGAGAGAGAGAGAGAGAGAGAGAGAGAGAGAGAGAGAGAGAGAGAGAGAGAGAGAGAGAGAGAGAGAGAGTCTGTGAGGCCGCACATGTGTTCATAACACGATAACAGGTTGATAGGAAAAGATAAATTGAGTCGACGTGTCACCGTCATCGCGTGCTGCCACCCGTCGGGATGGCTGGCGAATAGAATCTGAACGAAACGAGAAGAAATTGAGACGAAACTAAATAACAACACAGCAATACATACAAAGATAGGTGTATAGATAGATAGATAGATATACAGAAAAATATATATAGATCGATAACCATGGCTCAAACACTTTCGCCTCACATAAATATTTCCAAAGGCCACAAATAAATAATCAATTAATTAATACATGATGAAGGTTGGTGGGGCTGAAAACTAGTGTGCAGAAACCTGAAAGTACAAAAAACTGATAAAAAAAGAAAGAAAGAAAGAAAGAAAGAAAGAAAGAAAGAAGAAAAAAAGATAGGAAAGAAAAGAAGAAAAAGAAATAGAGAAAGGAAGAGTAAGAAAAAAGGAGGAAAAAAGAAAGAAAGAATGAATGAATAAATGAATAGTTGAATGAATGAATGAATGAATGAAAAAAATAAAAGGAGAAAAGAAAAAAGAAAAAAGAAAAGAAGTCGGGTTCCCAGGAGTGTTTTTCACGTGCATGGCGGAGAAGTCTTGTCACACTATCACGAGGCCCATAAAACTACCCACAGAGCTACGAACACATCCTCTACGAAAGCCTTATCCAATGTAGATCTGTAAGCCACGAAATGTTTATAAGAATATGGGAAAACTAATTAAAAAGAAGGTTGATGATCGGAGTTAAATGTCCAAAGCTAAATACTTGTTAAGCATAGATAGCCTGTTCATATACATTACAGGAAAATGATGAAAAGATGAAAGAAAATGGTGATTAATAAAGATAAAGTAAATAATAATGATCAATTAATTAATACATGATGAAGGTTGGTGGGGCTGAAAACTAGTGTGCAGAAACCTGAAAGTACTAATAAATGATAAAGGAAGAAAGAAAGAAAGAAAGAAAGAAAGAAAGAAAGAAAGGAAGGATGAAAGAAAGGAAAAAAATGAAAAAGGAAAAAAGGAAGAAAAGGAAGAAAAAAAGAAAAGAAAGAAAGACAAAGTATGAATCAATGAATAAATGAATGAATGAATGAGTAAAAGGAAGAAAGAAGAAGAAAGAAAAGACAGAAAGAATGAATGAATGAGAGAAAGAAATAAAGAAAGAAGGAAAGAAGGTTACTAGCGGAAAACAAAAGTGTGCAGAAGAAAAAAATGAAGATGTGTCTCGCCCTCCTGCAGGTGGCGGCCGGACGTGGAGACCATCGTGACGGAGGGACCGGCGCCGGGGACACGCCTACGGGAGGGGCACTACGCCATCTCCTTCTCGGTGGTGGTGGTGGGGGACGCGCGCCCTCCCAAGCCTATCGCCACGTGCAGGGTCGACTATGACGTGGAAGGTAATGTGAGAGAGGGGGAGGAGGAGGAGGAGGAGGAGGAGGAGAAAGGGGGAGGGGAAAAAGGGGGAGAAGAGAGGGGAGCGGTGAAAGGAGGGAGGGATTTGAGGGTAGAGAGAGGGAGTAGGGGAGGGAGGAAGAGGAGGAGGAGGAGGAGGAGGAGGAGGAGGAGGAGGAGGAGGAGGAGAGGGAGAAAGGGGGAGGGGAAGAAGGGGGAGATGAGAGGGGGGAGGTGAAAGGAGGAAGAGATTTGAGGATAGAAAGGGGGAGGAGCAGGAGGAGGAGGAGGAAGAGGAAGAGGAAAAGGAGGAGGAGGAGGAGGGGGGGAGGAAGAGGAGGAGGAGGAAAAGGATGAGGAGGAGGAGGAAACATGGAAACATGGAAATGCAGGCAACAGAAAGCCTATTGGCTCATTACGAGGTCGCCCGCTTGGGTGATTTAATCTGATCGACCGCCACTTGGGGCTTGGTGAGCAGATGAAAGCACCTCGATATTGAGGAGCAGATGGAAGCCCCTCGTTATTCAGTTTACTCCCGACGCAGCGAAATGACAGTCGATTCTATATTTGAAGGAGTTGATGGTATTCGCATTTACTACTTCTGAGGGAAGATTGTTCCAGTGGCGGATGACTCGGTTTGAAAAGAAACTCCTTCCAATGTCTGTGTTACATCGACTCGACTGAATGGGTAAACCGTTATTTCTAGTTCTTGAGTTGGTTTGCAGTTCAAAGAATTTGGAGTAATCGACGTTATTGAACTTTTTTAGATACTTGAAGACTTGAATCATATCCCCTCGTAGGCGTCTTTTCTCCAATGTAAAGAGATTGAGTCGCTTGAGTCGTTCCTCGTACGGTTGACCCCTGAAGGTTGGAATCATCTTTGTGGCGCGTCGTTGAATCCTTTCCAAAAATAAGGGGGTGAGATGAGAAGTGAGGACAAAACGAGACTCCGGGGGTAAGAAAGGGGATACTGAAGGAAACTGAGATGCGGAAGATGAGAGGAGGGTAAAAAGATTGATGATGACATGAGAGATGGATGAGAGGGAGGGAGAGGGGGCCGCAGAAGAACAAAGGAAGCGCTAAAAAAAATTGCCAGTGTCACTGAAGAGGTATGCTGCACACCTGTCGGGCGGCACATGTGGGTCTACCGTTGCCGACACACCTGTTATCCTTATTGTGAATGTCTCCTTTGTTCTTCCGGGGCCCCGTACTGCCACCATCCCTCCCTCTCTCTACCCCCCCCCCTCCCCTCTCTGTATTTAGGGTTGCAACCAGAAAAGTGTTTGAGAACCACTGCTCTAAGGCATGACGTCGCTAAAGAACAACTAACTTTATTCTGCTAACACCGCTGAATGATTTCCTTCCACGAGGCACTGCCCGAGCCGCCCTAACCCTCCTGGTGATCCAACAGTCCGCAAGTGTCCCGAGTTACCCAGGCGTGCAGGGCTGGAGGCGCGGTGCACAGCGGGGCGCGCCTGGGGCTCCCGCTGCACCTGGCGCTGTGCCCGGCACCTGCAGCTAGTGGGGCCCGCCTTCACCACCTGCAGCGGCCGCCGTCACCCCCACTGGACGCACGCGCCACCTTCCTGCCTCGGTAAGTCTCTCGGTAAGGCTCGCACACTTACACGAGTCCAGCGAACACACACACACACACACACACACACACACACACACACACACACACACACACACAGGTAAAAAAAATAGACATGTAGTTTATAACGTACACACACACACACACACACACACACACACACACACACACACACACACACACACACACACACACACACACACAGGTAAAAAAAAATAGATATGTAGTTTATAACACACACACACACACACACACACACACACACACACACACACACACACACAGACACACGCAGGTACAAAAAATAGACATGTAGTTTATAACGTACACACACACACACACACACACACACACACACACACACACACATACACACGTAGGCAAAAAAAAAAAAAAAAAATGACATGCAATACATCACGCAAAGACATATGTATATACACAAGAACGAATAACAGCGAGACAGCTGCTAACACACCTATCCCTCGACAGCCCCCCCGACACAACCTCCACCACCACCACCACCACCGCCTCCTCCGCCTCCACCACCATCGCCTACCAGGGGCTGTAAATCCCCTCCTGACGTCCCCGGCGGGCATTACACATGTAAGACACCCTCAGGCAGACCAACCAACATCCCGATACCCAAGGACGACCCGATGGTGACAAGACCCACGAGAGATGCCCGGCGCGCCCACTACGACGAGGGAACGAGGTGTGAGCTGGAGTGTGGGCGTGGGCGGACCGTACCTGTATCTCAGCGTGGGCGGCGGCGACTCACCTGCACCCCCGGTGGCCACTGGGACCACCGGCCGCCCCCGTGTCGCCTCCAGGTGTGTTCAGGTGTGAAGGCTGGGCACGGCAGGTTAATTGGCCCGATGTGACTGTGACAGGGGCGTGGGAGAGAGAGAGAGAGAGAGAGAGAGAGAGAGAGAGAGAGAGAGAGAGAGAGAGAGAGAGAGAGAGAGAGAGAGAGAGAGAGAGAGAGTGTTGAAAATATGTAGCAAGACAATAAAAAATACAAGAGCCGGGGGAAAAAAAAAATATGAACAAAAACACCAGAATGACAGGAAAGGAACAAACAGGTAGACAGTCTCAAACATACCAAACAAACAAACACACACACGCTTAAACAACCCTAAATATCTATCACACAAATTCTCCTCATCTCCCTCCTCCTCCTCCTCCTCCTCTTCACACTTTATCCTCCTATACCTCTTCTTTCCTCCCTTTCCGCCGCTATTACAGAAGTACCCTCCTCCCGTCCCCTCCCTCTTAACCACTTGTCCTCCTCCCGTAGGTGGCGCCGCTGTTGCAGAAGGGTGACTGTGAGGACAAGACCTTGGCGCCCCCGCACTCCCCGCTCTCTTTAATGCCGCTGCCCACCTTCACCACCTCCAGCGGCGTGGCGGCCCGGGTCACCTGCCTGCTGGACGCGCGCACGAAGGGGACCCACACGAGGACCTGCACCGCCGAGGACCCCGAGCTGGAGACTAAGACCCACTGCAAGTACCGCATCAAGCTACTGGGTGAGTGATGGGCTGGGCCTGGTCTTAGGCTCCCCGCACATGACCCATTTTTTCAGTGGACGGTGGCTGTCACTTTTTCGTGGTGACCCTACAAAGAGGAGGGGGATGCTGAGGCACCCTGAACACGGCACTTTTTTCGTGGACGCAACCGGCATTTCAATCATGGCCGTCGACGAGGTAGCATGTCATCACTGTCCTTTTCAAAGAAAAAAATAAGAAAAAAGAAACATTTGAAATGAAGCATGGGGTACACCTGCTAATGAGCCAGAGGTTTGCCAGGGGTCAGTTTTATGCCATATGTAAAAACTTAAGAGCTAATAACAGCGAGAAGTCTAGAAACATTTAGAATGAATTAACTTTCGTTGATGGTCTTCAGTTTCACACGTCTTTTTTTAATTTTTTTTATGTCTCTGCCTATTGCGCCGGTAGGCTTGCTTGAGGGGCCTGGATGGTACTCGGCCCCAGCTCGTCATCTCCTCTTGGCTCATGCTGCCCCCCGGAACTCGTTCTTGATTCTTGGATGGTTTCCTCAAGAGTCCGGGTTGATGGGTGGTCTTCAGGACAGCATGTGGGTAGTTTTGAGCCACTCGGCGGTGACTGAAAAATCCGAGGTGGTAGCGTGGGGATTCGAACCCGTGTCGTCCATCACGTGGTGAATATGGGCCCAGCACGCTACCGCTTCAGCCACCGCCTAATGTAAAAAGGTCAAAAGGGCCTTTCCTTCACTGCCACGCCCCGGCTCAGGACGTCCGTCAACAGTGCTAGTAAGGCCGCCACCAAACATATATATGTTTGTGTGCGGGCTTCCACAGAGGCGCGTGCCTTTCATATCTCACCACGAAGTGGCAGCAGGGTAAGCATGCGTCACAGGAAGACGCATGCTTCTAGTGCCCCGTTCTCTAACACCAATGTGGCATGGAAATTCTTATTACTCATCAGTATACTTTTGACACAAAAAAACATATACGCATGAGCGTCTTATCGGACGCATGATGCAGAGGACGTAAGCCACTCCCGTTGAGGTATATACGGGGGACAAGAAAGTGCTGCAAGTTTATTGATTTAATGTACCGATATGGTGTGTCTCCCGCTGCAATGCGACTACAACCATTGTAACCGATACTGCGCTCGTCAGCTTTATCCACTATTTATCTTTTATACCACTCCCTCTCCCCCCCCCCCCTCTCTCCCTCCCTCGCTTTATCAAGGAGGCAGGATATGAGTCGAACATGACACACACACACACACACACACACACACACACACACACACACACACAAAACCCCGTCCCCCAAACACACACATACACACACAGCCCCGCCCCCCCCTCACACACTTGCTCAATTTCTACCCCATCTTATAAACGTGAATTGTAAGCATTTCTTGTTATGAAAGCAAAGCGATGCCAAAGACTGCATCTCAACTTGCAAGGGACGTAAAGGAAAGAAGCAGTGCGGGAATGCTGAGGCGCCACACTGCAAACTCTGCCACACTGTAAATTCTGCGTAAATCGTAAATTCGTAAAACACTGCACAGATAACAAAAGGGAAACCACTGCAGCCAACTCATAAACAAGTAAAAACGGAATAAACAGAAGTAAAACAAACACAAAAGGATGAAAATATGCGGGAGAAAAATAATGATAGCTTCAGAAAATGAGAGAGAAATTGTAAAGCACCAGATAAAGCAAACCCCCAGAAAAAAAGATAAAACACTACGAAAAGAAAAAAACAATCGTGGGGAGGAAAAAAGGGAGAAAAGAAACACCTGCAGGAAGAGAAAGAAAAATAGTACAGCAACAGATAAAAAAAAAAACTCCTGATAACCCCCCCCCCCAAAAAAAAAAAAGATCATACGCAAAAAAAAAGTGCAGCCGTAAGAAGAAAAGAAAAAAGAAAGAGAAAGAGTACAGCAAAAAAAAAAAGAACACCTGCAGAAAAAAAAGAAAAAATAGTAAAAACAGACAAACGAACAAACCTCTCAAGATAACAAAATAATGAAACTCCACAATAAAAGAAAAAAAATATCGTAAGCAAAAAAGAAAGAAGTAACGAGAAAAAAGTAAATAAAATAGCAAGGCAACAGAAAAACAAAATTCCAAATAAACAAACAAACAAAAAAACTCCACAACAAGAAAAAGATATCGTAAGAAAAAAACAAAACAAAAAAATGAGAAACACCATAAAAAAAAAAAAAATGGGAAAGAGAAGGAGTAAAGCAGCCATACACCCCCGACGTGGCTGTCCGCCCCTTGCTTGACACGTAAAGGAAGGAAGCAAAGGGCGATGCCACGTCATGCTCACCTGACTCACGCATTAACTATTCATCAGGTGTCGCGTCATCAGCTCTGAGTGATGGTGGTTGCGGGAAGGTGGGGTGGAGGGAGAGAGAGAGAGAGGGGGAAGGGAGGCCCGACCAGCTGATCATTAAAAAAGTTTATGAGGACGCCGAAATTGCCTCATCAATTTCAGTTCCATGTACACCGGAGTGATGGAGGTAGCGGGGGGTGGGGGGGGGTGGGGGGGGGGGTGACCAACAGACCCCCAAGAGTGTATAGAGGACGCCGAAAATGCCTCTTCAAATTTAGTTTCCGAAGTGTCTTGAGCTGTTTTGATGATGATGATGATGATGGCGATTTTTTTTTTTTTACAGCAAAGTGGCAGACAGCTCAAGAACAATAAACAAAAAACAACAACAAAAACAGCCCGCTAGACGCTGCCCCGACAAAAGAAAAAAAGAACGAGAGGCCAGAAGAGAGGTCAATTTCGGGTAGAGAGGCGATGATGATAATGATGATGGTGGTGGTGATGACATGAGATCGTTCCAGTGTGTTAAGGTCATGGGTCTTAGGTCAGTTGACGGACCATAGCAGTTAGTTGCGTGAGCAGGATGCGGGTTTTTCCCTTTGTTAACCTGGTAGCAGCGGGGATCATGTTTCTTATTGGTCCCTCTAAGCGAGAAAAATGAGAAAAAAATCATTACTAACACAAACCATTTCATAATATATATCAAAGCATTTGTGATCAGTTTATCTATCATCTATTTTGGGGGGTTTATATAATGACACAAATTTGGCCCGTCGCTGCTACACGGTAAAGCCACAAATTTGGGCTGTCGCTGCTACCGGGTTAACGAGTAATGGCTAAACTATTCTTCTTTACTTTTCAGACGGAGCACAAGGCAGACAACCAATATACCAATCTTAAACTTCATCCTGTAGCTCTAATAAGTAATGGTGCTGGTCCTCCTTGCTGCCTTCCAATACCATCCAGGGTTACCAAGTTATCGTATACAGACACTCAGCACATCATATTTTCCAGTTTCTGAGTCACTGCTATCGCAAACAAACGCCAATAAGTAATGCTTTTAACGAGAACTTTAACCGGAATTTCGTTATCTGTGTGGGAAGGAAAATTTTGGGCCCTGGAACTGATAAATGCGATGTTTTGAGTACGATAATTTGGTAACCCTGATACCATCCTTCTATATCAGTGTTCCTTTGCCCTCAGACGCCACCCCGGATCCTGACGCAGTACTCGTGCCGGGCTTGACAGGAGGGAGCAGGGGACCCCGAGACCCACACGCGAGGGGCGGGGGAGGCCACGACGACGAGTGGGCGGAGGAGAGGCAGCACGCAAACGGCGGGAACGAAATAACAAGTTACGACAACGAGGACCTTGACGAGGACGGCTATGAGTTCGACTACAACGACGAGGACGAAGACAGCGATGAGTTCGACTACTACTACGACGGGAGTGAGTTCGGTGACGACGACAAGGACTTCCTCGACGACTACAATGGAGAGACTGAGACGTTGCCGGAGCTACAGCGAGTCCACAGCCAGACCCTTGGAGCGAAGACCCCCACCACCACGAAGGGACGAGGAGGCGACAACAGCGGCAGACACGGCAGGAAGGTCAAGAAACACAAAGGAACACGAAACTCGGCGGTAAGGAGACGAAACACGGATAACGAGAGACAAGACAATGAAACGGTTAAAGGAAGGTCATTACTTTTGCCATCGACGCCACCTTCCTCCTCCTCCATCCCTGCGGTGAGTCAAAGTGTGAGGACAAGGGAGATCGAAGCTGCAAGACACGGCTCCCAAAACACCACAAACCTAAGCATCTCGGACCCCATAACCAACGAACGGCGGAAGAGAAAAGAAGCAGCTCACCACCACCATCACCATCACCACCAACACCACGTGAGGGGGGAACGAACCTGGGTGCACGGCGGAGCAGAAACACCTCACCACCCCCGGAGAACCACCAATAACCATCACCCGCAACACCCCCAGAAGCACGTGCGAGGAGAGCGAACCTTTATGGACAGCAGAACAGAAACACCTCATCACCATCACAACCCTAACCACCCCAAGAACCATCACCGCCAAAAACCTGTGAGGGGCGAGCGAGAACCAACATCCATCAACAGATTACGCAAGTACGAGATTAAAACGAAAGAAAACAGCAAACCCACCACCGATATGGGAGACTTCAGAAAAGGCGCACCTAGGACATCATCTTCCCCTCAACCTTCGGACAACAGACGAAACGCAGGTGGTGAGGGGGACGCTGAGGGGGTGGACGAGGCTCAGGTGAGAAGTCCGACAGATGAGCAGAGCGTCCCAGCTACCATGGAGGCCGTGGTGAGGATGGAGGTGAAGGTGGGGGGCTGCGGCGTGGGGAGGGAGGTGGCACGGCTGCTGGGGAAGGCACTAAAGGACCAAGAAGGGTGTCGCAAACGACTCACCTGTTACAACCCACGCCACACCTGCAGAAGAACGTGAGTAGGAGTTAGGTAATATTTTCCGTGTAATTGATGACAGGGTTGACATATACCAGGTTGGGCGTCGAAACTGAGCTTCGCCTACCACAACCCACACATATGCTATGTTGACGGTAGGTGCATTTTTATTTTTTTTTTATTTTTTTTACAGCAAAGGAGACAGCTCAAGGGCACAAAATAGTAAACATTAATAAAAAAAAAAGCCCGCTACTCGCTGCTCCTAAAAAGAATCCAAAGAGGTGGCCGAAAGATAAGTCAGTTTCGGGAGGAGAGGTGTCCTGATATATCTTTGGCGCTACGTCACCTGCATGCATAGAACGTGACTTGTTTCGCTTGCCAGGTGCATGCGAAAGGAATAACATGAATACGAAGCGGATAGTCATTTGATTTATCTCGTGACTTCCACCGATAAAATTATTCAGAAAAGGGACTGCAGTATTTGGTTATTTCTCTCTCTCTCTCTCTCTCTCTCTCTCTCTCTCTCTCTCTCTCTCTCTCTCTCTCTCTCTCTCTCTCTCTCTCTCTCTCTCTCTCTCTCTCTCCGTCCCATAGGGCTCAATGCATTCAGGCTAAAAATCGGGCAAACAGAGTACTAGGTTTCATCTCAAGGAGCGTGAGCAACAGGAGCGCTGAAGTCATCCTCAAACTTTACTTAGCACTAGTTAGACCTCATCTCGATTATGCAGTTCAGTTCTGGTCACCCTACTATAGAATGGATATCAAGATGTTAGAATCTGTACAGAGGAGGATGACAAAGATGATTCAGGGGGTGAGAGACTTGCCTTATGAAGACAGGCTGAAGCAGTTAAATCTACACTATCTAGAAAGGCGAAGGTTGCGAGGAGACTTGATCGAAGTCTATAAATGGATGAAGGGATTTAATAAAGGGGATATCAATAAAATTTTGAGAGTGAAAGAGCCAGGTAGGACGCGTGGCAATGGTTTTAAGTTATGCAAATTCAGATTCAACAAAGACATAGGCAAGAATTGGTTCACCAGTAGAGTGGTGGACGAATGGAACAGGCTTGGGAGCCATGTTGTGGGTGCCAATACCATAGATACATTCAAGAAGAGGTTAGATAAAGCCATGGATGGTGAGGTAAGGTGGGGTTGAGTGTACAGGAGCTGCCTTGTATAGGCCAACCGGCCTCTTGCAGACTCCTTACGTTCTTATGTTCTTATGTTCTCTCTCTCTCTCTCTCTCTCTCTCTCTCTCTCTCTCTCTCTCTCTCTCTCTCTCTCTCTCTCTCTCTCTCTCTCTCTCTCTCTCTCTCTCTCTCTCTCTCTCTCTCTCTGAACTTTAGGGTGGGCGAATAATCTTCCTTGTTTCAATCGGCGGCACCGAGTTCGCTTTTTATTTATTTATTTTTTCTTTCGTTTATGAGATGAATGCGAGGAGTGAAAGTTGCGTGATAGGTGTAAAAACGTACGCGCATTCGTTGTCACGTGTGGAGTGATAAATCCTGTCTAATCTCTCTGCAGCTGTGTATCTTTTTTTTTTTCTTTTCTTTTCTTTAGATTAGAGGCGGACGGGCAGGCGCGGGTGGAAGTAGTGTGGGCGGTGGGCGGCGTGTACGACAGCCAGAATGATGCCGGTACCCCCCCTCAACAACAACAACAACAACAACAACAACAACAACAACAACAACAAGGGCAACAACAACCTCACGTGCCCGAAGTGGAAACAGCGATATCAGCAATCCTGGTTTGTGTGTGTGTGTGTGTGTGTGTGTGTGTGTGTGTGTGTGTAGCTACCCGTCAGTCAGAATCTTTCTCTCCGGTGATAACAGTGCACGGAAAAACTTCAACACAAGAGACCGAATGATTGATTGCTTGGGAGGAAAGAGAAGTGTTCAAGGTTGCATGCAGTCCCGTTGCCGAGAATTTCTCAAAACACCGTAAAGGGACTATTACACTGGGCATATTTTCCGTGGATCTTCAGTCAAACCACGATTTCCGCTAACGTGATTCTCAATTGTTGGTTGTTATTGCTGCTGATGAAGATGATGAGTAATACCGTCGTAGCTTTGGAAGATCGTGGACACGTCAGAAAACCACGGAAATATGAGAACCACGCCAGCGGAAATCGTGGTTTGACTGAAGATCCACGGAAAATTTGCCCAGTGTAATAGCCCCTTAACGTTTACCGGACAACTAGCAGGACTGACCAGGGCCGGAGGGTTGTTAGTTGAAGTCACACAGGCGTAACCTTTGCACTCATACGGTACACTACAGGGATTTTCGTTACATAAGGATATAAAGAATAGAGGTAGACTAGAAGAGGACAGCTGATCTAGCCATGGCAGCCCCCACGAACTAGTCTCGTTTTATAGTTTTTCACCATTTTTCCTCGTGTTAAACTTTCACTTCTATTAAAATTTCTCAAAACACCGTAAGATTATGACCACTGTTCTCAGACACTTTCGGCTCTCTCAAGTCTCAAAAAATATTTTCAAAGGCCGCAGAGGAGGTTAGTCGGGTTCCCATGAGTATTTTTCACTTTCATGGAGCAGCAAAAGCCTTGTCAAACTATCACTAGGCTCATAAAACTACCCACCATGGAAATACCTTCAACTTCTACGAGAGCCTTAACCTGGTAGCTGTGGGGATCATGTTTCTTAATGGTCCCTCTAAGCGAGAAAAATGAGAAAAAATCATCACTCACGCAAACCATTTCATAATATATATCAACGCATTTGTGATCAGTTTATGCATCATCTATTTTTGGGGTTTATATCATGGCAAAAATGTGGCCCGTCGCTGGTAGGTACACGGTAAAGCCACAAATTTGCCCCGTTGCTGCTACCGGGTTAACAGATGTGGGTGGGTGTAAATACCGAAATGTTTAAGAATATGGACCTTAAAATATCACAACGGCATTTTTTTTATATTAACACCATCTTGATACGTTGAAAACCACAGGAGATTCACTTGCCTTTTTTATTGTCTTTTCTTTGCTTTTTACTGGTTTTCTCTATCTTTTCGTCGCCTCTAAACAGCCTAACACAGCCGACATCTCTTCTCCTTTCTTTCACATAATTTCAAGACTTTATCTTCTCCTAATCCCCTTCCCTCTTTCCCTCCTTTTATCACAGTCCCCCACTCAAGACCCCTTACCTTACCACACCTTTCTCCGCCTCTTGACAGTCTACACCCTTTTGCACACCCTTGGACACCACTACAGCCAACCTCAGCCTCCCTGTCTCCCGTCTTCCCTCTCTCGATCCGTCCCTCCCTTCTCACTCGCCTCTTTAACAGAATAAAACCTCTCTGCACAACTTTCGTCACCTCTATATAGTCTAACATCCTTTTGGACCCCTTTGGACACCACTACAGGCAACCTCATTAGCTCCTTCCCTCCCTCTCTCCCTCCCTTCATCGCTTCCTAAACAGTAGGTATAACATCCCTTTGGACACCTTTGGACACCTTTACAGATCACATCAATAGCTCCTTCCCTCCCTCTGTCTCCCCCTCCCTCTCTCTTTCCCTTCCTCCGTCCCTTCCTTCTCCCTCGCCTCCTTAACCTTTATTCACCTCTCTTCACCTTAAGACGGTCTAACACCCTTTTCCATACCCTTCCTCAGGAGTCAACGCGCGCCACCGTCACCTCGCCGAGCCTCGCCGCGGCCCTGGCAACCCTCGGCGCCACCCTCGACCCGTCCTCCTTCCTGGTGACGCAGCTCGATCTCGTGTGCCGCCTTCCGGGCCTCAGCCTCCGCCCGGGGACCAACCGATGCTGTGAGTGAGGTGGTGGCGGTGATGGTGGTGGTGGTGGTGGTAGTGGAGGAAATGGATGTGGTTGTAGTGATGTTGGTGGTGATTGAGTGGTTAATTGTGGTGGTCATGGTAGCGGTGGTGTTAGTGGTTAATGGTGGTAGTAGTAGTAGTAGTAGTAGTAGTAGTAGAAGAGGAGCAATAGCAGTAGTAGTAGTAAATTTAGTTATTGTTGTTATTGTTGCTGAACGTAGAAGAGGAGGAGGAGGAGGAGGAGGAGGAAGGCGGAGGAGGCGTGTGTGTAATGGATTTTTGTTGTGTACATTTTGTTGTTTTCGTTGTTGGCGGTGGAAGTAGTTTTGAGTTGGGAATAGTTGCGTGGGTGTTGATTGTGCCTCGGTATCTCTATTGTTGCTGTTGTTGTTGTTGGTGGTGGTGGTGGCGGCAATGATGGTGAAAGTTGTGTTGGTGGTGGGAACGGTAATGTATGTGTGTGTGTGTGTGTGTGTGTGTGTGTGTGTACGAGAGAGAGAGAGAGAGAGAGAGAGAGAGAGAGAGAGAGAGAGAGAGAATGAATTAAAGCAGCAGCAACAAAGAGAATAATAAAAAAAACAATAACTAAACACACACACACACACACACACACACACACACACACACACACACACACACACACACACACACACACACACACACACACACACACACACACCTACGACTACAAATAACTAATGCTTTTTTTTATTTCTTTCCACAGGGCCGAAGTAGACGTGTGTACAGCGAAAAGAACACTCTCTGCAGTCCACACCAGTCCCTCCCTCCTCCCTCTCTCTCCCTCTCTCGCTTCCTCCACCTTCACGATAAGAACACTCTCTCTACACTCCACATCAGTCCCTCCCTCTCTCTCCCTCTTTCCCTCTCTCGCTTCCTCCACCTTCACGATAAGAACACTCTCTCTGCAGTCCACATCAGTCCCTCCCTCCCTCTCTCTCTCTCACCTCCTCCACCTTCACGATAAGAACACTCTCTACAGCTCACATCAGTCCCCCCCTCCCCCTCTCTCTCTCTCTCTCCCTCCTTCCCTCTCTCCCTTCCTCGCCTCCTTCACCTTTACCTTCGTCACAAGAGTCTTCCACCTTCATCAGTTCCTTTACATATGCAGTCTATTATAGGTTCCTCTCACTCCCCTCCTCTTTGGACTCTCTCCTTTAACGTGTCACTTTTACCTTTCTCTTAATTCCTTTTACACCTTAATTTTTCTTTACCTGTCCACTTCTATGTAATTCTCTTCTCATTTCTTTTCCCTTAGTTTTCACATTCCCTTCTCCCTCTTTCCGATATTTCATCTTTAATTTCCTTTTTTTTCCCATTTCCTTTCTTTTATGTCTCTCAACTCTTAACTTTTCTTATAGTTTATCCTTAAATACCTCTAGTCTTGCCCTTCAGTGTTTTTTTTATATTAATTTATCTTCAGTTTTCACCTCTTCTCCACCACACCTTCATCCTTCGTTCTTTTCTTTATCTCTCCTCTTGTTTCTCGTTAACTGTTTTGCGTTCTCTTCGTCTCATCGACCATCCATTTGATTTTTTTTTTTTTTTGTGTGTGTGTGTGTGTGTGTGTTTCTTTTTTTCCTCGTTTCCTTCGTTTATAATCGTCTCTTCATATACGTTTTTTTCCCGTTTAGTTTGTCCTTTTTTTTTTATGTTCTCGCCCCCCCTTCCCCCCCAATAAAAAACAAGCGTTTCCCCCCCCCCCCCCCTCTCTTGCTGTCCGTCCTAAACCATCAAGGTGTAAATAAAATCGTGCGTGTTTTTTCCATCTTGCTGTTTTATTATTTTTTTTCCCTAGTGATATTGTCGTCTGTGTGTGTGTGTGTGTGTGTGTGTGTGTGTGTGTGTGTATGTGTGTGTGTGTGAAGCAACTAACATATTTCAATAACAGTTTGTCTATCTGTTTCCTCTCTCTATCTGTTTCCTCTCTCTCTCTCTCTCTCTCTCTCTCTCTCTCTCTCTCTCTCTCTCTCTCTCTCCATTTCCTGTTCACACACACACACACACACACACACACACACACTAAAATAATCCCTGATGTCATACAGTTCACGGTTGCTAGTAATTAATTCTGAGACCTCGTCACTGCACCCAAAAAAGGAAGAGAAAAAAAAATAACGATGACGATGAATGTACGACAGCGAAATAAATAGAAGTGAAAGCGTCAGAGAAATTAGTAAGATAACACTTCCCCGGGTCCACAATATCTCTCTCTCTCTCTCTCTCTCTCTCTCTCTCTCTCTCTTTTCACCTTCATCTTTTCCTTTCTTGATCTCTCATGTCTATATTTTTCCTTCCACCTCTGCATAACCTCACGTCCTCAATGCCTTTTTCCTTCATCGCTCACCCCCTTGATGTATGTTTCACTCTCTTGACTATCACGTTTTCCTCTATCATATTCTGCCATTTGCCTGTTTCCATATTATTTGTTTTGACAGTAAAGGAAGCAGCTCAAGGGGGCAACGAAGTTAACTGAGAAAAAAAAAACCGCTTCTTCTTCGTGTTTCTGTTCTTGATTCCTTTTTTCCTATACCATTCATTCTTGTTATATTAGCCACTTCTTCATTCGCTCCTCAATCTCCATCTCTAACTATCTATAAGAGAGTGTATAGATGAGTGGTTAGTACATAGTTAGTTATGGAGTGTATGGTTAATGGGCGTCAATAAGCAGAGAAAAGGTGGGAGAATATGACAGAAGAGAGAATTAGATGTATATGAGATGGGTCCGGGGCATGACATAAATTCGAGGCAGTCTAGAAGAAGGAAGAATTAGGGTAATGTAAGAAACGATAAGGAAGGTGGATAAGCAGCAGAGAATGAATGAAATGTAAATGTAAGGCGACCGAAGCATAACCAGAATCCAAGGCACTTAAAGAAGGAAGAGATAGAGTGATATGTCAAGAAACGATAAAGAAGATTGAGAGAGAGGAAGGGGTGAGCCAGGAGGAGGAACGAAGTAGTGGCAAAAGTAAGGAATTATATACGAGTAACATGGAGGAACGAAAGAAAAAAGGAGTTAGGGATAGATAGATAGATAGATAGATAGATGGATAGAAAGATACAGATACAGACAGAAAGATAGTTAGATAGAGAAGGAGATGGAGGAGTGCATGAAGAAATGACGAAACTAAGGGACTATATAACAAGAAGGAAGGGCAGAAAAAAAAGTTATGGACAGAAACACAAAACAAAACAAAAAAAAAAGGTAAATTGATCTCAAGTGCCTTCCAAAATCTCGAGTTTCCTCCAATCTACTTCTTTTCTTCCCCTTCTTTCTTTTTTTTTACGCGTATTAAGGGGAAAATCGAGAAGCGGGAACAGGGTACAGCTATAGGAAGGAAAAGCACAGGTAAGGTTGGTGGTATACGCTATAGCTGCGCGTGGCCTCAGTGCTCATATAAGATACAATGCATGAGGTAGAAAACAAGAAAAAGGAAAGAAAAGACCCGTACGGTGTTGTGGTGCAGGCTAGGTTTGTTATCTGGTATGATGCAAGAGTTGTTATTCAGGCGTTGTCTTTGTTTATCCTCCCCCCCCCCCTCTCCCTTCATCCCTTCCCTCCCTTTCCTCACTCCCTAGCTATTACGCTCCCCCCCCCCCCCCAACAGCTCCTCCCTTCATCCTGCCTTCTCAGAACCGACGCTGAGTCCAAATATTCGTGTGGTGACACTCTTTCTTGTCTATTTCACACCCTTCCTCCAGATGTGTGTGTGTGTGTATGTGTGTGTGTGTGTGTGTGTGTGTGTGTGTGTGTGTGTGTGTGTGTGTGTGTGTGTGTAACCCTAATAATGTCCTCCTCCAGATGTGTGTGTGTGTGTGTGCGTGTGTGTGTGTGTGTGTGTGTGTGTGTCCTGAGTGTAACGTCAACAAATCTTAGTGGTGGTGGGAAGCGGTGGAAACGTACGTACAAACAAAGGAAATCAAGAAAACGAAAGAAAAGTAAAAAGAAAAACCCTTCCTATCCTCCTCCTCCGTCCTTCATATTTTTCGTTCCAAATTTACTGGCAATAAATCTTGGATGACACCGTTATTCATATCGACAAGTGTAGCGGAACAAACTTCACACACACACACACACACACACAAACACACACATCTGGAGGAAGAGATTACGAGGGTTACACACACACACACACACACACACACACACACACACACGTACGCCTCCTCTTCACCTTATTACCACTTACCGTTTACCTCTCTGCTTATCGACGCCCATTAACCATACACTCCATAACTAACTATGTACTAACCACTCATCTATACACTCTTTTATAGTTAGAGAGGGAGATTGAGGAGCGAATGAAGAAGTGGCAAACCTAAGGGATAATATAACAAGAATGAATGGTATAGGAAAAAAGGAATCAAGAACAGAAACACGAAGAAGAAGCGGTTTATTTTTTCTGAGTTACTTTGTTGCCCCCTTGATCTGCTTCCTTTACTGTCAAAACAATACGGAAACAGGCAAATGGCAGAATCGCACGGCTCACCCTCAGCATATAGACAGACCACCCGAAATTGACCTCTCTGTGGCCACTCTTTACTACTCTCTATTCTTTTTTTTTTCCCTCACTTGTCTTTCTTTTCTCTTTTGTCCTTGATATGCTTCCTTTACTGTCAAAACGTATAATATGGAAACAGGCAAATGGCAGAATCGCACGGCTCACCCTCAGCATATAGACAGACCACCCGAAATTGACCTCTCTGTGGCCACTCTTTATTACTCTCAATTATAGGTTTTTTTTTTCCCTCACTTGTTTTTCTTTTCTTTTTTGCCCTTGAGCTGCTTCATTTACTGTGAAAAATAAAATGGTAACGGAACAGACAGATGCTAGAATCGCACGGCTCCCCTTCGTTATACAGACAAGCGACGTCCACTGCTCTCCCAAATCAGACCGCGATAACGCTAAATAAAGATGCCAGTCAGAGATAAATAGTGAACCATCGATCATTGGGGTGTCTGATTCTTTTATGCTTGGGTGTACGTTAATCCCTTGACTGCGGATTTCCTACAAGAAGACATCACCAAGCTACAGGAATGGAACAAAATGTGGCTGCTACAATTCAATGAAGAAAATGTAGAGTCATGCACCTAGGGAGGGGATATCCAGCACACCAATACCACATGGGCAACACTCCACTATCCACCAAAGAGACAGAGAAAGACCTGGGAGTATGTTTTACCTGGCTACCAGTGAAGGCCAAATCCGTGCCAATCACAGCAGATGGGTTAAGGGCCAATTTTATAGTCCAGTACAGCATATTTGTAAGCTCCCCAACCAAACACAAAATAAGACGAAAATTTCCTGTACGAAAGCTCTAGTGTTTGGCGTTGATACAAAAAGGAGGATATTATAGAAAACCACACAGAAAATCTCTTTAGCATCTGGAATTGAGTAGAAATAACGAGTCATTGTGAAGAATATAGTTTGATTTGGGCGCTTACAATGACTCGGTGTTGGACTGTCGAACTGGCCCTATGTCTTCGTTATATCACTGTCGACTTGCACTCATCATCATCATCATCGTTATTCTTATCACACACTCTTCATTATCTGGAGAACAAAGGCCCTCCCAAATGTTCTCTCTCTTTGTTTGAGGTTAATGTACTCCATCCTGCTCCGGCAAAGGTTCATGTTACATCTCTCATACGCAATCACCATTATCATCATCGTCACCATCACCATCGTCACCACACACTCTAAACACTTTGCCATCTCACATCAGCTATTTCTAAAGGTCAAAGAGAGGATCAATCGTGTTCTAATGAGTGTTTTTTTAGGCTCACGGTGCAGAGGAAGGATCAAACTACCACCAGGATCATAAAACTACCCCTGGAAATGCCCACAACTAATACTAATGCCTCGTCAAATATGTGTTCTTGGGCGGCGAAATGTCTCATAATACAACCCTAATTAGTGCTCTCCATCCTGCTCAAGCGAGGGTTCAAATTCCATCTCTCCGCCTGGTTCTCTGTCTGCCCTGGCATTCTACAGTTCATGGGTTGCCACTCCGTTAGTGTGGTTGTCCATCCGCGGCTATTGTCTACCACTTCCAACTCCGTCGTTTCTGTTCTTTTTTCCACTAATACAAACGGAGTCCATCACGTCCTTTCCTTTCTTTCGCATACTTCCGCCTTTACCGTCCGCTTTTCCCCTCCACACAGGCAGCCTTTCATTTTCCCCTGATATACCTGCCAGGCGTAACCTAAACATGACTCTATCAATACACATATCCCACCCCCACTAATTTTTCTATCTACATATTCTTTCTCTAATTATATACTTTACATCCCACTCTAAAAACGGTTTCCCTCGTACACTCTTACAACACACATCTTACATCCCTGCACATCCCTTCTGCTAAATTGTTCTCCGTGCCCTGCTGTCTCGCCTACACACATGCCTTCCTGCTATATCGTAACACACAAGGATACACAAGGATATTAGGAGACTGCAAAGGAACATATAGCCTACACTTGGCAGGTCTTGAAGATGGGTTATTCACCAACTCGTCCATGAATACATCTAACTTCTATTTGAGGCTTTCAGTTTTGTTTGATTCAACTACATACATGCTCAGTTTGTTGCAGTCATCCACCACCCAGTTCGTGAGCCATTTCTTGCTTCTTCCTGAGCTTGAATATATCCAACTTGTACCCGTTACTGCGTGGTCTCATCACTTTTTAATGAAAATTCATCTAAATCCCCCTTATCAACCCACCTAATCCATTCAAAGCTTCCATCATAAATATTCTCTCCGAACGCTAACATAAAACTCTAAACTATCCTAATACCTCCCCTGCAACAAACTCTAATCATACACCTTATCTTGGTCCTGTGTCACTCTTCCATAACCCACACCTTATATGCATGCACCTCACCATCACCCTTCACCACACAACCCTCCCCCTAGCGGATAGCACACATGCACGTTCCCAGGCTCATCCATAAGCAACATACGCCCTCCCACGGTATAGCGCAGTAGTCTCGCCTCCTTCCCTCACACTCCTATTGCCAGCCGAAGGAACTCTTAACGACGTATCTTTATAATTTCTGCTCTCGCTCATTACGCCCTCGGCAAACATGAAAACACAGATAGATAGACGGCCGCACAATTAGATGTAAAGATAAACAGAAACAGAGAGATAGATTGATGTAGACAGATAGTAACAGAGACAGATGTAACAGAGTGTAACAGAGTAGTGGATGAGTGGAATAGGCTTAGCAGTTACGTGGTGAGTGCCAATACAATTGTCACATTCAAAAATAGATTAGATAAATTCATGGACAGCGATATTAGGTGGGGTTAGATACACGGGAGCTTAGGTTCAAAGGAGCTGCCTCGTACAGGCCTACCGGCCTCTTGCAGACTCCTACGTTCTTATGTTCTTCTTATGTTCTTATAAGCAAATATAGATAGACAGTCAAATGGATACAGAATATAGATAGATATAAATGGACAGATGGATAGATACGGATTTAGACAGATAAACATATTTATAAATAAATATATTTAGACACAAAGAAAGAGATAGATAATGATACAGACAGATAGATAGATGGACAGACACATAAATAGATAGATAAAAAAGACAGATTTTTCTTCAGTTTCTCCCTAAATGAAAAGAATAACAAAATCTCATCAGAGCTGCAAAGGTGGTTTCATGTGACCTAAATCTTATCTTATTGCTTTTCTTTTTTTACTTCTTTATCACCGTTGACTGTAAGATAGTGAGCACAGCCACGCACACAAGAGACAGACATATACAGACAAACATAGACAGTACAGACAGGCTCTGAGAGACGGGAATAGAGTCTAGCAGCACACCGAGGACCCTCCGCTGACTTGAATGGGTCACACCGCTAAATACTACTACTACTACTACTACTACTACTACTACTACTTGGGGACTGAAAACGGAATAAGAAAAGGGCTCTGGCAGCAACAACATGACATTGGGTGTTTATAAACCTTAACACACACACACACACACACACACACACACACACACACACACACACACACACACATACACAAGCACACACTACATTATAAGGCGTAAGGTAATAAATTCACGGACATTAGAGAGGTAGAGTGCAGCGAACTGTCAATAGCCAAAGCTGTTAATGTGATTTCAGAGTATATTTTAAGTGCTATGAGGGAGCTCACTTAAATTGGCTGACTTTATTAATTAATACTATCCCCCCCCCCCTACCACCACCACCAACAACAACAACAACACCCACTACCAACACCACCATCACCACCACCACCATCACCACCACCACCAACAACAACACCCACTATCACCACCACCACCACCACCAACAACAACAACAACACCCACTACCAACACCACCATCACCACCACCACCAACAACAACAGCAACAACAACATCAACAACAACAACATCAGCACCTGGTAATGATCTGCCACGTTAAAATTGTTACGATTAAAAAATAAATAAGTAAATACACTTGTGATATTAGTCTAGCAGTGGCAGTAGTAGTAGTAGTAGTAGTAGTAGTAGTAGTAGATTAATCGTTTTAAGAGCATAGGAGCAAACTCACGCCTCGCTGGTGGTGGTGGTGGTGGTCGTCGTGACTGGCAGTGGTGGGTCAGGGTCAGGAACAAGGGGCACCACCACCACCACCACCACCATCATCAACAACATCAACAACAACAAAACTACTACTACTACTACTACTACTACTACTACTACTGCTACTACTACCACCACCACCATCATCACTACAAGCAGAGATTAGAGAAGTCAAGGCATGAGTCGAGTACATGAGCGAAGGGACGAGTAGAGGAGGCGACAGCAACCAACCCTCAACAACACGACACACTCCGGGGACCATTGAGAGGGGATGAGGGGACGGGGACGGGGAAGGAAAAGAACTGAGCCACCACTGTCCTCTGACCTATATAAGGAGTCTCTGGCCAAGTGGTGACCTCCTTACATCCCCGAGGCGAGGTTATTTGCAGGTCAGTAGGTCAAGCGCCCGTCTTGGCTTAATTAAATAGCGCTGATGGGGGTGTGATGGTGACGTTCAGTGACTCCATTTAACTCACGAGGCGTTGTTAGTGTTTGTTGTGGTGTGAGATATAGCGGTGGAGAAAGAGAAAAAGATAAATAAATAGATAAGTAAATAGATAGATAGTTAGATAGGTAGTGTATGAGAAAGAGAAAAGATAGGTAGATAGATAGATGGATAAATAGAGTGTATGTGTATGTGTGTGCGTCGTATAATACTGATGTGCCTGCGTGTCTGTGTCTGACCACCTGGCGTCCCTGATTCTGTTAGTGTCGGTAGCGTAGGAGACTTAATACGCATATTTGTTTTTTTGTTTTTTTACAACAAAGGAGGCAGCTCAAGGGCACACAAAAAAAGAAAACAATAATAAAAAAAAGCCCGCTACTCGCTGCTCCTAAAAAAGAAACAAAAGAGGTGGCCGAAAGGAAGATCAAATACGGGAGGAGAGGTGTCCTGATACCCTCCTCTTGAAAGAGTTCGAGTCGTAGGCAGGAGGAAATACAGATGAAGGAAGATTGTTCCAGAGTTTACCAGCGTGAGGGATGAAAGAGAGATGATGCTGGTTAACTCTTGCATAAGTTGTTTGGACAGTATAGGGATGAGCATGAGTAGAAAGTCGAGTGCAGCGGGGCCGCGGGAGGGGGGGAGGCATGCAGTTAGCAAGTTCAGAAGAGCAGTCAGCGTGGAAATATCGATAGAAGATAGAAAGAGAGGCAACATTGCGGCGGAATTTAAGAGGTAGAAGACTATCAGTATGAGGAGGAGAGCTGATGAGACGAAGAGCCTTAGCCTCCACTCTGTCCAGAAGAGCTGTGTGAGTGGAGCCCCCCCACACATGAGATGCATACTCCATACGAGGGCGGACAATGCCCCTGTATATGGACAGCAACTGTGCAGGGGAGAAGAACTGGGGAAGACGGTACAGAACGCCCAGCCTCGAGGAAACTGATTTAGTAAGAGATGAGATATGAAGTTTCCAGTTGAGATTTTGAGTTAAGGATAGACCGAGGATGTTTAGTGTTGAGGAAGGTGATAGCTGGGTGTTGTCAAAGAATAGGGGATAGTTGTTTGGAAGATTGTGGAAAGGTGGAGAAACTGTGTTTTTGAGGCGTTGAAGGACACCAGGTTCTTCTTGCCCCAATCGGAAATAATAGTAAGGTCTGAGGCTAAGCGTTCTGCTGCCTCCAGCCTTGAGCCGTTAAGTTCCTGAAGGGTGGGTCTTCTATTAAAAGAAGTTGAGTAATGCAGAGTGGAATCATCGGCGTAGGAATGGATAGGACAGTTCGTTTTGGAAAGAAGATCATCAATGAACAACAGAAAAAGAGTGGGAGATAGGACAGAACCCTGTGGGACACCACTGTTAATAGATTTAGGGGAAGAACAGTGACCGTCTACCACGGCAGAAATAGAACGGTCAGAAAGGAAACTGGAGATAAAGGTACAGAGAGAAGGATAGAAACCGTAGGAGGGTAGTTTAGAAAGCAAAGATTTGTGCCAGACCCTATCAAAAGCTTTTGATATGTCCAGCGCAATAGCAAAAGTTTCACCGAAACGGCTAAGAGAGGATGACCAAGAGTCAGTTAAGAAGGCTAGGAGATCACCAGTAGAACGCCCCTTGCGGAACCCATACTGGCGATCAGATAGAAGGTCAGAAGTGGAAAGGTGCTTTTGAATCTTCCGGTTAAGGATTGATTCAAAAGCTTTAGATAGACAAGAAAGTAAAGCTATAGGAATATGCCCAGAATCGTCCAGAGTGGAGTTTTTAGAAAAAGTTTGAGAGAAGAGTTCAGCCTTAGAGATAGATGAGACGGCAGTGTTGCCGTCAGGACTGAAGAGTGGAGGGAAAGATGAAGAAGTGAAGTTGGAGGAGAAGTTTTTGGCTAGATGCCAGAAGTCACGGGAAGAGTTAGAGAAAGCAAGGTTTTGACATTTTCTATTAATGAAAGAATTTTTGGTTAGTCGGAGAATAGATTTGGCACGATTTCGGGCAGAAATGTAAAGTTCATAATTAGCATTAGTTTGAAGGCTCTGGTACCTTTTGTGAGCTACCTCTCTATCATTGACAGCACGAGAACAAGCGTGATTAAACCAAGGCTTTTTAGCGTGAGGAGTAGAGAAAGAACGAGGAATGTATGCCTCCATTCCAGAGACAATCACCTCTGTGATGCGCTGAGCACACAGAGGGGTCTCTATCCTGGAAACAATAATCATTCCACGGGAAATCGGAAAAGTACATCCTCAGGTCGTCCCACCGAGCTGAAGCAAAATGCCAGAAGCATCGCCTCTTCGGTGGGTCCAGAGGGTGTACAGGAGCGATAGGACAGGATGCAGAAATAAGATTGTGATCGGAGGAGCCCAACGGAGAGAACAGTTTGACAGAATAAGCAGAAGGGTTTGAGGTAAGGAAGAGGTCTAGAATGTTGGGCCGATCTCCAAGACGGTCGGGAATACGTGTAGGGTGCTGGACCAACTGCTCTAGGTCGTTGAGGATAGCAAAGTTGTAGGCTTGTTCACCAGGATGGTCAGTGAAAGAGGATGAAAGCCAAAGCTGGTGGTGAACATTGAAATCTCCTAGGATGGAGATTTCAGCGAAGGGAGAGTGGGACAAGATGTGCTCCACTTTAGAATTCAAATAGTCAAAGAATTTTACATAGTTGGTAGAGTTAGGTGAGAGATAAACAGCACAGATGTATTTAGTAATAGAGTGACAATGAAGTCTTTGCCAGATGGTGGAAAATTCAGAAGAGTCAAGGTCGTGGGCACGAGAGCAAGTGATGTCGTTGCGCACGTAGGCGCAACATCCAGCTTTGGATTAAAATTTAGGATAGAGATAGTAGGAGGGAACAGAGTAGAGATTGCTGTCAGTAGCCTCAGAAACCTGTGTTTCAGTAAGGAAGAGAAGGTGAGGTTTACAGGAGGAGAGATGATGTTCCAGAATGAAAATTAGAGCGAAGACCGCGAATGTTGCAGAAATTGAGAAGAAAGAGGTTCGAGGAGTTATCAAGACACCTCTCGGGTCGGCAGCCAGAAGGGGAGTCCTCCCTGGGGGACTCCGAGCCTTGGTGTATGTGCGCCATTTTGAAATTTTAATTTTGGGAAAAGGTGTATATGTTGTGTGAATGTAGTGTGGTGTGGATAAAGAGAGGATCTGTCTTTAGAGAGCATGCTGAACTATTCTCCGGTGTTGGTGAGACAATAGGGAAACGGTTAGTGAGGACATGGGAAGGGTCTTTGGAGGGCTTCAGCTCCCTTCTCACCTCCCATATATACCTCACCGGGAGTGGCTTGCGCCCGTTCGGTAGGTGTCTTCCTACCTACTCCAGCCAATTAATCAATACGTATACAAGTCGTGTTTACGCGGTCACTATTCGCCTTCATCTTGTGCAATTATGATATCAAACTGTTCCATCGCGTGACGCCTTCCAGTGGCACAATAATTACACTTCAAAATATATAACCATGTGTGCTTGCTTGCCTTCACTGGTAGGTAATGAAATGCGGTATCTGGTTTTCGGTTCTTTTTTTAGGTTTTTTGATTAGCGAAGTGACGTAGGAATAGAAAAATATGTAGAGGAAATTAGTTGCCAGTCGAATAGTGTTGCGTTTGAAAAAAAAAAGTAAAGGGTAAGGTGGGGTAAGATGCCACCTCTGGGGTGAAAGGCCCCCCTTGGTTTTGTCTTCCTTTCTTTCTTTTCTCAAGCAGTCATATGATCAAGTAGGCAACGCCAACTCTGTGCTCACAGGAACTACTGGAGTAAACAATGGACAGTTGCTCTGGCCACAAGGGGACATTTCTTCTTTTTGACTAATTTCTTGTAAGTTTTCAGTGATTTTAATGATACCTAATTAACGACAACGAACTGTAGAGTTAGCCTGATAGCTATGGATACTTGCTCTAAGATGTCTAGACCATATAGCATGTGATTATACTCTGCCTACTTACTTGTAGGAAAGATGGTGACATTTTGTGTGTATATGAGTTGCCAGGGTAAGAGGCCCCCTGTGCCTTTGGGGTAAGTTGCCCACAGGGAGGCCTTTTACCCCACATGTAGGGTTATCTTGTGTAATTATCTCAGAGCTCTCATTTATTATCAGCAACTCATCCATTATTAGCAACAAAGAAAAAAACTCCATCTCCACCTTCGTCTGATGAGGATGAACGGCCTTGTTTGGTGTGTGGGGAACCATTTGCTAATAGCAGACCTTCAGAAAAATGGGTCCAATGTCGGGGTTGTAGAAATTGGTCACATGCAGAATGCACAACTGGAGTAGGCCTAGATCTGTATGTTAGTCAAAACTGCGAGTCTGATTAGGCATTACAGTATTGCTATAAAAAAAATAGCAATACTGTAATGCCTAATCAGACTCGCAGTTTTGACATATATACAGATCTAGGCCTACTCCAGTTGTGCATTCTGCATGTTTAAGTTTTTGAACGGCATCCATAAGTGAACACTTTTGAGTTTGAGACTATAAGGAAGTTGGTGTTTTTAACTGTTTCAGATATCAATATTCAACAGAAAGGACATATTTTATCAAATTATTTGAATATTTAGTTCCATATATTTTTCATGAAAGCAGATGTTCCTTTTGTTACAAAAATTCAGAAGAAAGGGAAGCTAGTCTAATATTACTTGTCTAAAAGAAGGGGATACCTTTTAGAAAATTAATTAATTGTTTAGTTTTACATTCTGTTCATTAGGAGACACAAATTTGACTGTGTTCCTATATTTCACATCGAGAGATTTATAGGGTATAGTTTTGAAAAAGGGAATACATTTTATATTTTTATAATGTGAAAAAATATTTTCCTTATGTTTCTGTGAGTTTATTATTGTAAAGCAGAGTGGGGTAAAAGGCCTACCCAGTGGGCTTCTTACCCCACATGCGGGGTAAGAAGCCCCCTTTACTATTTTCTTTTAAATTGTCATTATAATAAAGTCAAAATCATAATGAGTGGATATAATATATTCCATAGATAGGCCTTAGCCTAAGCTTTCAACAGAACTTTTTTTTCAAAATTCTATTGCAAAAAATGTGGCTACAACAGCCAATCTCCCTTAAGGGAGTCAACTTACCCCACCTTACCCTACGTATTACTCATATAATGATGCATTGGAGGAGGAGGAGGAGGAGGAAGAGGAGGAGGAGGTGGTGGTGGTTTTATGAACGTATAGTAATATGCATTTAGGAAAGGTTAGTGTTATTTTTGTGGTGGTGGTGGTGGTGGTGGTGACTTATAATCTCTTCTCTTTTCCTTTTTTTTCTTTTCTTTTCTTTTAGTTTTCATCTCTTTTTTTCTCCTCTTTTCTCCTCTCATCCTCACTCTTTATTATTTTATCAGTGGAAGGCGTCACGCGAAGGGACAGTTTAGATCATTTTTGCATAAGATCAAGACGAATAAGTGACCCCGCCTGACACGACTCGTATGCCTGTAAATTTAAGAGAGAGTTAACTAACACTTCAGATCCAATTTTGCGATTAAACCAAACAAACAAACTGAGAGCTGGTGTCAAAGTCTCTCTCTCTCTCTCTCTCTCTCTCTCTCTCTCTCTCTCTCTCTCTCTCTCTCTCTCTCTCTCTCTCTCTCTCTCTCTCTCTCTCTCTCACACACACACACACACACACACACACAAACACACGGTATAGTAGTTAGCACACTCCCCAACAAAAAGGTCCCAGGATCGATTCCCGGGGACCGAGTTTACCCAGCAGTGAATGAGTGCCGGGTGTCAGGCTGGGGTTGTTTTCCACCTCCCGGGTGTATGTGGCATATGAGGGGAGGTTTCAGCCGTACTAAAAGTCACCTGAGATAGAGAAGGGTGCTGACTGGCGTGCATGAGTCCAGCACGTGATCAAACCATGGTGAATCACACACACACACACACACACACACACACACACACACACACAAGGTCGTTCAGTCACGCCAGACATAGGGACCACAACAACACAGCTTACGTACACACAAACAAGATAAATTGCCTGGAGAAAACGGTTGGATTTTAGGTCACGGTGACACAGTTTATGATGGCCAGATTTAGAGACATTACAAGACGGCTATCAGAGCACAGGGCTAGGGAGGTCTGCTAGGGGCCGGCCTGTCTACGTTAGGCAGTTTCTCTTAACCTTTTCCATTTGTTTTGTCCAAGCAAGAATCTATCTGACCATACTTACAGCGAATTGGTCTCTTCCCATTTTTGCAGCTACCATACCATCAAGCCGTCATTTCCTCGCAGCGTTACCAACACCAATAAACATCAAATCCCTTCATTGAACCTCACAACTAAACTGTCTGGTACAAATATTCCCTGTCCCGCTCCCTGCTTTGACCCTGCAGCCCTGAGTGGCTCCTCATTCCTGCCACGTTACCAACACTCCAAGCAGTCATATCAAATATTGCAGGGTTACCGACACAGCGACACTCAAAACATTTATTTAATTTTTCAGTTACCAATATCTCGAACATCCCCTTCCTATTGATGCAATGTTATCAAAATCCACAAATAACTTCTTCCAATAGTTATTTTTTGCAACATTATAAAAAAAACTAATCATTTATTTCCCATTTGTGTTATGTGTCTAGACTATAAAAGTTCTCTCCTATCCTTGAAACATTAACACTCAAAATGCTCTTTTACATCTCGAAGTGTGTCGCGTCCTATTTCTGCAATATTACCAATATTATAAACACTTCTCATCCTTGTTGTGATGGCAATCTTTTCCAATCTTGCAATATTATTTTCCCAATCACTGTTTGTCCCTGCAGTGTTACCAGCACCACACACAGCTTTTTCCATTCCTGCAGTTTTACCAACACCCACATAAACTCTTTCCCGTTTCTGCAGAATCAGCAAATTCCCAAGACGTGCGGCACAGCACGTCTACGAGTACACCTCCGTGACGTTACGACCATCCCGAGCAGCTCCTTGCTACTCCTGGAGAAGTACTAACAATCCCAGTACTCACTCCCCAACTTCTACAGTGTTACCAACTCCCTGAACAGTAACTTTCCCGCTATGCTGTGACGTTGAAGAATATCATTGAGTACTACACTTCCAGGGGCTCACCTGTCTACCTTTGCTTCCTTGACGCCAGCAAGGCCTTTGACAGAGTGAACTACTGGAAGCTGTTTAATAAACTGCTTGTAAGGGGAACTCCTGGGTCATTGTCAAGCTCCTAATGTACTGGTACACTACCCAGGAATTTGCTGTAAAATGGGGGGCTTCCACTTCGCTGCCATTTAAGACAGCCAATGGTATTCGCCAGGGGGGGATCCTGTCTCCCTACCTGTACAACGTCTACACAGATGACCTCACTGCCGCTCTGCGTGACACAGGCACAGGCTGCCACATACATGATAGGTGCATCAACTCGCTGAGTTATGCTGATGACATGGTACTGATGGCGCCCACAGTGGAGGCTCTGCAGGACCTTATTGGAGTGTGTCAGGCGTATGCCGCCATGCACGATATTGTCCACAACACCACCAAGACAGAATGCATGGTAGTGCCGCCGCCACACTCCAGGGTGGCCCACCAGACATCAGTGTGGCAAAGAGGGAGTGCACTTACATTTGTGGATAGATTCACATTCCTGGGCTATGTCATCAACAGGGAAAGGATCGATGATGATGACGTCAAGAAGCAGACCACCAAGCTCACGGTCATCGGCAACACGCTGCTGAGGAAATTCTCCTTCTACATCACGGAGGTGAAGTTGGAGTTATTCAGGAGCCACTGCTACTCTCTCTACTGCAACTCGCTGTGGTCGCGGTATAGGGCTGCCTCCATGAACCGTCTTAGGGTCTGTCATAACGACATCCTCAAGCGGCTTCTGGGGCTTCCTAGATGGACTAGCTCATCCCTGGCCTTCACCGGGCACGGGATGAACTGTCTGGCTGTGCTGCGTCGCCACGCCGCGTACAGTATGAGGAGTAGAGTGGAACAATCTGGGAACTCCATCATCACCTCCGTCAGACAGAGCTCGGCCTATGTATGTGGATCTATGCGGCGGGAGTGGCTGGGCCTTCTGTTCGTGTAGAGTGTGCATAAGTGTGCCGTGCACACGCATATATATAATTATAAGGTATCAATTATTTCAGCGTTATGTATCTCGTTCGATCTCGTTCGTTTTCTTGTCCTGTTTTTTATATATATGCCGCTGGGCGAAATAAATCTATTACTATTACTATTACTAAACACTCCTTCCCATTGGTGAAACGTTACCAAATCCCTAAACTGTCGCTTACAATGTTAACAATATTAATTTTTTTTCAGTGATATCTCACCCAAACCTACAACGTTACCAACAACCCAAATAATCCCTTTCCATCTCTGCAGCATTAATTATTTATCTCTAACAACAACAGCAACAACAACAACAACAACAACAACAACAACAACAACAACAACAACAACAATAATAATAATAATAATAATAATAATAATAATAATAATAATAATAATAATAATAATAATAATAATAATAATAATAATAATAATAATAATAATAATAATAATAATAATAATAATAATAATAAAATTACTCCTTTCGTTAGAAAATTTACATGACCTGCTGGAAAAAAAAATAAGATACTTCACGAAGAAAATTAATTACAAGTGAGAATAAGAAAAGAACCGTGGAAGAACGAACAAGAAAATATCGCCTCCTTCACCGACAACCTAGGATGGTGGTGGTGGTGGCGGCGGTGGTGATGGGGTGGTGGTGGTGACGACGGTAGTGATGGGTGGTGGTGGTGGTGGTGACGACGGTAGTGATGGGTGGTGGTGGTGGTGGTGGTGGTGATGGTGGCGGTGGCGGTAGTGATGGGGTAGTGGTGGTGGTGGTGGTGATGGGGTGGTGGTGGTGGTGGTGGTGGTGGTGATGGTGGTGGTGGTGGCGAAGGTAGTGGTGGGGTGGTGGTGGTGGTGATGGGGGGGTGGTGGTGGTGGTGGTGGTGGTGATGGTGGTGGTGGTGGCGACGGTAGTGGTGGTGGTGGTGGTGGTGGCGACGGTAGTGATGGGGTGGTGGTGGTGGTGGTGGTGGTGGTAGTGGTGATGGTGATGGTGGTGGTGGTGGCGACGGTAGTGATGGGGTGGTGGTGGTGGTGGTGGTGGTGGTGGTGGTTGTGGTGGTGGCGACGGTAGTGATGGGGTGATGGTGGTGGTGGTGGTGGTGGCGACGGTAGTGGTGGTGGCGGCGGTGGTGATGGGGTTGTGGTGGTGGCGACGGTAGTGGTGGTGGTGGTGGTGGTGGTGGTGGTGGTGGCGACGGTGGTGGTGGTGGTGGTGGTGGTGGTGATGGTGGTGGTGGTGGCGACGGTAGTGGTGGTGGTGGTGGTGGTGGTGATGGTGGTGGTGGTGGTGGCGACGGTAGTGATGGGGTGGTGGTAGTGGTGGTGGCGACGGTAGTGATGGGGTGGTGGTGGTGGTGGTGGGGACGGGTAATTTATAGGGAACGACGCGTGGTAATTTATAGGAACGACGCGTGGTAATTTATAGGAACGCGTGGTTATTTATAGGGAACGACGCGTGGTAATTTATAGGGAACGACGCGTGGTAATTTATAGGGAACGACGCGTGGTAATTTATAGGGAACGACGCGTGGTAATTTATAGGGAACGACGCGTGGTAATTTATAGGGAACGACGCGTGGTAATTTATAGGGAACGACGCGTGGTAATTTATAGGAACGACGCGTGGTAATTTATAGGAACGACGCGTGGTAATTTATAGGGAACGACGCGTGGTAATTTATAGGAACGACGCGTGGTAATTTATAGGGAACGACGCGTGGTAATTTATAGGAACGACGCGTGGTAATTTATAGGAACGACGCGTGGTAATTTCGAGTGAAGGACGCGTGGTAATTTATAGGGAACGACGCGTGGTAATTTATAGGGAACGACGCGTGGTAATTTATAGGGAACGACGCGTGGTAATTTATAGGGAACGACGCGTGGTAATTTATAGGGAACGACGCGTGGTAATTTATAGGGAACGACGCGTGGTATTTTTATGATGAACGATAATGGAATAACTGAGGACGGAGAATGGAGTGGATGAGCTTGATACGCTCTTTTATTTATTTACTTATTTACTTTTATATTAACCCATTCAAATTCGTTCATTATTTATTCACTGATTTGGGTATGCATCTGCTTACTTATTTGCTTTATTTCAATATATTACCTTTCATTCCTTCATTATTTTTTATCTGCTTAAGTGCTGAGTGAAGTTGCAATTTCCTTTATCCGGTACAATAATTTAAAAGCTATTATGAACTCACACATTCCAAGCGATCTTTTGAAATCACGAGTCTTTCTTTTCCTCTCTTTGATTCACTTTCTACTTGTATACTTTTTTATATCCCTCTCAATCTTCAAAATTTCAGCTCGAATATCAAACGTGCATTTTTTTTTTCGTTAACTCTGACTACTAGCTATTCATCAACTTAAATAATTAGACCTTTCCCTCTGTATCCATCGTTATGCAAGAGAAAGGAACATAAATAAGCAAAAAGACATAAGAGCGAGGAGGCATTACATCAGAATGTAGTTGTATAGAGAAAAAATAACATAAATATACAAATATGGACAGATCCGGCACATGTATTATGTAACAGAGAGAGAGAGAGAGAGAGAGAGAGAGAGAGAGAGAGAGAGAGAGAGAGAGAGAGAGAGAGAGAGAGAATGAAAGCTTTAAATTTGCATTTACTGAGAAGACGCGTGGAATTCTAGGAGGAGGAAGAAGAGGAGGAGGAGGAGGAGGAATACAACAACGATGGCAAGGAAAGGGAAGATAAGGAGACAAAGAAAGAGAATATACAAAGAAAGACGTTACGAGAAAAGATACGTGGAGGAAACGGAGGAGGAGAAGAAGAAAGACGGAGATGAGAGAGGGGGGAAACTGAAGCAGGAGGAGGAGGAGAAGATAAGAGAGAAGGGAAACTGAAGGAGGAGAAGGGGAATAAGATAAAAGAGGAGGACGAGGAGGAGGAGGAGGAGGAGGGTGCAGACTCCGGGAAGGCCGTCTCGTGTTACCATCTGAGGATAACACGACGTCATTCAAGTCCAGGCTTCTGTTAGAGTCGTTTAAGGAGGAGGAGGAGAAGGAGGGTGTGCGAGTGTGGCGTCCATCACCACCACTAACACCACCACCACCACCTTTGACATCTACAAGACCATAACCACCACGGTATCATCACCACGACCACCACCACTAACACCACTAACTAACACCACAGTCATTACCACCAGCCTCACTACTACTAATATTACCGCCACCACCACCACCATAATGACGACTGACCTAACATCACCATCATCATCACTGTCACTATCACCATCACCAACACCAGCCTCACTACCATTAATACCACCACCATCAGCCTCAATATCAAATCTATCGTATTGCCACTATCACCACCATTATCCTTAAACCCTTCTACATCTATCCTTGTTTTCAGTACCACCAACACCACCATCACCCTCATCATCTAGAGCTAGACAACACCTATTACCCAAGACAAACAAACAAACAAACAAAAACTACCCACCGTCATCACAATTACCAAAACAATTCCATTTCTGTCGCTTTGAATTATTGTAGAGATTCACCTCGGACTTTTTTTTTTTGAGAGGGGGGGAACATGGAGGAGTTGGATAAGGGGGAGGGGATTGCCGGGCACGTGCGCATATGTGTAAAAAAAAGAACATCGCTATCGCTGGTTCTAATAACGAACTTCAATTTGCAGCCACTTCACCGCCTGTTACAGTCACTCAATAAGGTTTTGCCTGATTGTGGTAGTGGTAGTGGTAAGAATAAGAGGAATAGCTGTAGAGATTGTAGTAGAAGTAGTTGTTGTTGCTGTTGTTGTTGTTGTTGTTGTTGTTGAGTTTCTTCTTCTTCTTCTTCTTCTTCTTCTTCTTCTTGTCGTTGTTGTTGTTATCATTTAGTTTCAGCGGTAGTAAGCAATGACAATAACGCTAGAATTAGAGGAAGATTACCTTAATTTTGATCCTCGAGCCTGTGTCTTTGTGTCAGCTATCTTGAAGGGAAGTGTGGATCGGTCTTCTAACGTGTAGTGGCGGTGCCGATATATTCTAACTTATCTTTTCTTTTACTTTTATTTGACGCCTGTTCCTGCTCGGGTAATTATGGTGATGATGATGCTGAGGAGGAGGAGGAGGAGGAGGAAGAGGAGGAGAAATGAAAAGTAGTATTATAGAGATAGTTTTACGGTAGTGGTAGTGTTGGTGGTGGTGGTGGTGATGGTCAAGGAAGGTGATGGTGGTGGTGGTGGAAGTAGTAGTAGTAATAGCAGTAGAGGTGGTGGTGGTGATGATGGTGGTGGTGGTGGTGGTGATGGTGGTAGTGGTAGTGGTAGTTGTTGGCGGTGGTGGTGGTGGTGGTGGTGGTGGTGGTGATGGTGGTGGTGGTTGTGGTAGTTGTTGTTGTTGGCGGTGGTGGTGGTGGTGGTGGTGATGGTGATGGTGGTGGTGGTGGTAGTGGTGATGGTGATGGTGGTGGTGGTGGTGGTAGTGGTGATGGTGATGGGGGTGGTGGTGGTGGTAGTGGTGATGGTGATGGTGGTGGTGGTGGTGGTAGTGGTGATGGTGATGGTGGTGGTGGTGGTGGTGGTGATGGTGATGGTGGTGGTGGTGGTGGTGGTGATGGTGATGGTGGTGGTGGTGGTGGTGGTGATGGTGGTGGTGGTGGTGATGGTGGTGGTGGTGGTGGTAGTGGTGATGGTGGTGGTGGTGGTGGTGGTAGTTGTTGTTGTTGTCGGTGATGTAAGAGTGGCTTGTTAGTCTTTCCTGTGGTGTTGATGTGTAGTGCCTCTGTCATGTTGGTGTTGCTCCCTGTTCTTCCCTTTTATTTTATATTTTTCTCTTCATTTTATTGATCTTGTTCTTAATTTTCTTTCTTGAGCTAATTCTTATTCTCTTTTCTTCCCATTATTTATTTCCTTATTTTATTTTAATTTCTTTCCTTCGAGTAAAAAATAAACACTGTAAATATGTGCTGCTTTAGTCTCTCTGTTTTCTGCTTCTTCTATTCCTTCTTCTCCTCTTCCTAGTAACTGAGGCACTGTCATTTATTTAATTCTTCTTTTTTCTTCCTCTTTTTTTATTTCCTCATCATCTTTTCGCGGCTCATTCCTGCTGAAAGAGAAACACTGTCTACGCGTATATATGTGCTTTGTTGATTTTCTCTCTTTTCTGTTTTCTTCTGCTTCTTCTTTTCCTTCTGTAACTTCTCCACCAAGCAAGTAAAGCACTGTCCTTATAGCTGTGTTATTCATGAGGGTGCTCCGCAAGGCAACCGTCGACTCCCAGCTTGTTTTTGTCACCTCCGGCCGTGAGTAATATGGGGCGGGGCGGTGCGGGGCGCGGCGGGTACGGGGTAGGGTCAGGGCTGGGTGGGCTGCCTGTCGTCCGGCATGGGCTCCCGTGAGCTGGCTCAGTTGGGCTTTCTCGGAATTGCCCCCGCTCGCTGCCCTTTATAAATACCCTGGGCAGCCTCTGGTCCCCTCACTCCCTGCCCGACGTCCGCCGCCTCCACATCCTCTCTATCAGAGGCAGTTCAGTCCGAGTCAAGCGTCTGTGTGGCGTCCGTAGAAACTAGGAACTCGCTGGATGACTGGCGTTACCTCAAGGCCTCGTGAGGATTGAGATTTTAAGTGACTGGCGAAGGCAGCGGTGCGTCTCCCCGGGATGGCGACACTAGCCAGGGGCGCCAGGCTCCTGCTGGGGCTGTCCCTGACCCTCACCCTCGTCACGGCAGGTAAGGAGCGAGGGATTGATACTCCCCAAGTGGTGCTTTCCCCTACATGACACGACTTTTCAGTGCATGCAGTAAACAAAATAGACCGATAACCGTAACAGCTACAGTTGGTAGCAGATGACTTTTGTGGCACATTACGTGATCCTTCCCTCTACATGTTAAACCTTTTCAGTTCATGATATTGGGAAAAATCAATAGAGCCATAACCTTAAAGGCTGCAGATGACAAGAGAAAAGCGACTTGTAGCCGAGTGTGGGATGCTAGAATGACGCGGGAGGGAGTTGACGAGGAACAGGGCAAGGTGCTGGCACGGCTCAAGTGATGCTTCTCTTTACACGTTAAGGCTCCGCGGTGCATACAGTTCAAAAGTGAAGTATAACTATGACCCTTACAGCTGCGGATAGCAACAGGAGTAAAAGGGTGGTATGTGCAGTGTTAGTGTGACGCAGCAGGGGCGTTAAGAGGCACACAGCCCTGCGCTGCCCTATATCGTGTCTTGCGGGCTGTGTCGTGACGCACAAAAGACACACACACACACACACACACACACACATGAGGCAGAAGCATAAAATGAACACCATTGTGAAGAACTGACGGAGGCTGTTCAAAGCGCCTAAATGTGGGGTGACGACACATAAGGATAGGGAAAAAAACACAAATAACAGCGTTTTGAACGGGATAAAAAAAAGGGAACAGGAAAAATACATATACAATAGTAGTCTGGCATTCAATAGTAATTGCATAGGACGAACAGCTCCTATAAAGTAAAAGGATAACGGAGTTCGATGAGGAAAAGGAACGTGAGGGAATGAGGGGTTGGGTAAGATGACCCTTTTGTGCATGGACGATATAAAGAAAAAGGTCCCAGAGCCTATCCTAGCAATCATCCGCGTCTGGAGAAACCATCCAAACAGAGTACAAAGCTGGAGACACGTGAAGCCATTTCCTTTCAAATTATCTCCCGGATGGATAAGAATCCGAAATATAGATATCGAACTCCAGTTATTACCACTGGTAAATAACAATAAGCGAGAATCTCCAACATAAATAAGTGGGTTAATTGTGTATAATTATTATTATTATATAAATGGAGAGAGTAATTATGGGGAAGGTTGTCTAGTAGCAAAGTTGATATATTGGAGATGGATAGGTAAGTGTGTATAATCTGCATTTCAAACTTTATAAAGAATTAAATATTGAAGGCGACACACACTCGAAGTAGCAATTCAGGACGGGAACACGATCAGGGAAAAAGCAGGTGGCGGGGGAAAGCAAACACAGCTGGCAAGGGCTTCTCAATGCCGCCGCCACATGTATCTTAAACCAGTGTTCACGGTTGCTACCCTCACGACCACGGCTACAGCACCGGGAGCCTTGTCCTCCCCTCCCCCCCCAAACCTTTTCATTTGGGCTAGGATGGACAAGCAATGAAAGGAGTGAAAGCAATGAAACCCATTTCCATTTTCAGCTTTTACATTTGTGACAAAATCATGGTCAAGGAGGGGACGATTTGATTTTAAAGCCTTAGCGATGCGTGTGTGGAGAGAGAGAGAGAGAGAGAGAGAGAGAGAGAGAGAGAGAGAGAGAGAGAGAGAGAGAGAGAGAATACCAAATGAGCAAAATGAAGTTTTCGATCAAACAATATGGGAATCTGTCTTTCATGATTCATTTGTAGCTTAAATCCGCCCCTTTGGTTTTGAAAACGTACTAAGCTGACTTCCCGCCACCCTCCCACAGCTGACGACTTGGTGCAGCAAGTGACGGGACCCAACGTTGTGAAGGAAGCTCTGGGTCCACTAATGGAAGTTGCAACGCGGGAGCAGCGCGCGGCCAGCTTTCCCATGGCCGCGGGCTGCCTCTCGTGCACGGTGGGCAGCCACGGCCACCCGCACGATGGTGTCCACTCATCCCGCCAAGAGCACCGGAGCGAGCAACGGTTCGTCAACGGCCAGCCCGTGTATGACCTTTTCCACGAGCGTCGCATCGAGGATGGCCGCATCGTGCACGACCGCAGAGTAGAGAAGGACGAAGACGACCTGGGGTACCGGCCACGCACACACGGCGCCTATCCCAGCCAGTCCTCCCTGACCCGCAGCAGTGCTAACAGAGGATACAACCACGGCGTGGGCACCCATCAGTACATGCCCACTCACAGTGCCAGTAGCAGCAGCAGAAGCAGCAGTAGCAATTTCCAGTCGTCCTACGGCTCCAATGACCTCTCCAGCGAGTCTTCTGATACCTTTGGCAGTGACTTTGCTCGCATGCAGGAAAATCTGAGGCGGCAAATGATGAATCTTGGCTCTCCTCAACCCACTTACGGAGGCAGCCAACGCAGCGAGTATAGCTCCCAAGTCCGATATGTCAACGGCCAGCCCGTGTACGAGAAGAAGGAGGAACGCAAGTACAAGAACGGAGAACTGGTGCACGAGAACACTCATGAGAAAGGGCCTGAGGACTTCGGTACGGAGGGTGTCGTAAGGCAGTATGACGAGCACGGGGCCCTCATCACGGACGGAGCCCTTGGCGGTGACTCCTACCATCGACAATGGGAAACGAGAGAGCAGTTGCTAGGCAGCACGAGCCACCGCCCCGCGTACAGGCCCAGCTATTCCTCGCACTCCCGTGACCAGCACCACTCCTCCACCTACCCAAGTCACCGCCCTCTGCCTCGTCCAACCACCGAGAGTTCCTCCTCGACGCGGTACACTCAGACCCACCCATCGCGTAGTCCTAACCCAAGGCCAGCCCCGAGGCCTTACTACCCTACCCACAACCACATTTCCTCCGAGCAGCGCAACACGGAGCTCCACACTTCCTCCTCCTCCCCCTCCTACCCCCCCCGCAGACCCACATACACCAGACCAGCCACGTCTCATATTTCTAACTCCGAGTCTGACCACAATTCCGATGAAGACACACGTTCCCCCTCCTCCCCCTATAACCCCTCCAGCAGACCGACCTACACCAGACCAGCCACTTCTCATACAAATTACGACTACAATTCCCGTGACGACACACATTCCTCTTATCCCTCCGCTCATTCGCCCTACCCCTCCCGCGGCAGGCCCTCGACACCTCACCACCGCCCAGACACCGGCGAGTCCTCTGCACATGTTTACTATCGAGAAGAGTCCCGCCACTCTCATTCGGACTCTGACCTCACACGGCAGCGCCCATCACCGGGCATTGACGACCTACACCTGACACAGGTGCAGCCAGCCTCCAGGACCCCCGACGATGAGGAGCCCTCCAGCCAGCATGTGCAGCACACCTCGGAGACACGGGACAGCACCCAGACGCCGCACACCAGGCCCGGGAGGTACAGAGGCTACGGTCAAAACGAGGGAGTGTCCGGCAGTGACTATCCCCACAGGCGGCCGGGTGTTCACCACCGACGCCCCGACACCGACGAGCCGGAGAACGAGCCCGAGGATGACCTGTACCAGCGACCGGACATCGAGGACGAGGACAACCGAGGCCGCTCTGACATTAGCCCGCTTGAGGATGGCCTGGTGCCCACCGTCCCGACAGTTGACAACGAAATGGTCGTTCCTGACATAGCCCCAAGTCCGGTCGAAGACGAGAGTGGCGAGAGGGACAACGACATCAACGGGATAGGTGGCGTGGGTGGCGCCGAAACACACAGGTCCCACGTGGCATCTTCTGAGACCCGCTACAACTCTAGAGTACGGTTGTCCGGCACCTCACCCGCTCACCACGTCCGTCCGGGCTACTCGCGAGAGTCATCTTACGAAGATAAGACGACAACGAGCAACAACCGACCCGCGACCACAGCCTCGCGGCACTATCAATACAGAAACGACACCAGCCGCCGCACGTCCGTGGTGGGAGAGCAGGAGCCTTTCCCCGCGGGCCTGCCGTGCACACGGGCTAACGGGTGCGTGGTGGTGACCGCCCCGCACACTGACTCATACCGATCCGAAATTCGCACAACTTACAGGTATGTGAACGGCCGCCTGGTTGGGATGACCCAGCATGAACGCAAATACAAAAACGGCGAAATGGTTGACGAGAACACGACGCAGCACGGGAGGGACGAGGTGGCCCACCTAAACCTGCAGGAGTTTGGTATCGGCCAGCTGGACTTACCTCAAGAGGATATCCGGCCGGGCATCTACTCGCAGCAGCACGAAATCAGGGAAGAGAAGGAATATGTGGACGGCCAACAAATATACGACCTTCACCACGAGAAGCACTTCGCAGACGGCAATCTCGTGTACAACAATCGAGTGGAACTGGATGAAGACGATCTGCGAGAGTTGGGTCGTGGGGGCGTGGATCTGCAAGTCGTCGATCAGAGCAGCGAAGTGACGAGTCACAGCCGACACCACACCGCCGCGGGAGGCTTGGACACTTCCTCCCTCCTCCACCAGGTGAGCCAGTCACCACGTGCACTTAAATTCTCCCCATAGTCTTACACTGATATATATCTCCCGAGAAATGCCGTTCGTGTAACCAAGTATGTTATTCAGCACAGTATTTCAGCATAACTTTAGGAATGAAGCTCATCTCCCGCATCCCTCCTTCACCCGTGTGCAGGTGACGGACGGCAGCCACGCGTCCTCCGCACCCGTGTACGACAGCCGCCGTTTCGAGAGTCGCCGCGAGCAGGAATTCGTCAACGGCCAGCCAGTGTACGACCTGCATCACGAACGCCTCTACAAGGTGAGTGTCATCGTGGGTGAGCCTTGACCCCACATAAGACTTCCACCTCAACTTTTACATAAGCATCAACACACAACCTCGTACACCCCCATCATTATATCCCACCACAGGTAAGCCCGCCACTAACACCACACCACACCAACACTTTTCTCTGAGCTGACACTGTCATCATTCTTACCTGCATCAGCCATTGCTAACTAGTCCACTGAATGACAAAGGCATTGCCCGACGTTCTCCACCTCTCCATTTGATGTTAAGTGTACTTTATCCTGCTGCGGCAAATGAGCCGGTGGGAAAGATTTTTGTTCAGAAGTGGACTTGTAATGACAGATTATGATAATGATGATGTCTGAAATGACCACTACACCAAAAACATAAACACACTTGTTTCCCCGCCCCATCCACCTCACTAACTCCTTCAACTCCTCACAGAACGGGTCGTTGGTGTACGAAAACAGGACGGAACACGACGAAGACGACTTGGTGCGCACCGGTCATCACGATGCCCTTCACAACATTTTGGCTGGCAACACCCTCACCACCGCCACACAGGACTCATACAACAGGCCGGCCACGGTTCCCTACGGCTCTTATGGAGATCACCGCGGGGCCTCACACGGCGGGGAGTCCTACGGTGACGTCTCACAAACCAGTAATTCCTACAGTCAGAGTGCGGCGTCTTACAACACCTACGGACGCACCACAGACTCTCCCGATCAGCCCGGAGAAACCAACGACTACGACAGAATGTATAACAGAGGCTCTTACGGGGGCAGCCCAGGGGTCCCCAGCGGCTCCGTAGCGTCAGAGAGCAGGTCAAGCTACAGCTCCACGTCCCAGAATAGGGTGGGCACGGACCTCCTCACCGCCCACCCTCCGGGGTCTGGGTCAGGACGCGCCACCACCACGGTCCTGGGAGGTTCCGACTTGCTGCTCACAGGCTCAGGGTCTCTGCGTAGTGGCTCCTCCGGTTACGACTCCGACGATTCCTTAGAGTCAGGAAGCGTCACTGGTAGCAACATTCACAGCAGCAGCAGCAGCAGCTCTCACCATCAACTGGAGACTAGCGGAAGAAGTAGATCTGGCTGCCTGACCTGCGTTCTCCTGGCGGGGTCGGAGCTTCATAACTCTTCCTCCTCCTCCCTTGGCCTGTCAGGGGGCCTGGGCGCGGGTGCCGGGTACAGTCAGCGGCACGAGATGAACAAAATGGAGCACTATGAGGACGGCAAGCTGGTGCACGGCCAGGCGGACACACGCAGGTTCCAGAACGGACAACTCGTGCATCAAGACTCTCAACAGTACTCTGACCCGGTGAGATATAGATAGATAGATAGATAGATGTACATAAATAAATAAAGAGATAGATAGGAAATGAAAGCACTAATAAAACATACCACTAACAAAAAAATGAGCCATTTCTTAACATACCTTCCTTCCTTCGTCATCAGGACGCCCAGCGTTCGACCTCCGCCTACTCTGACTCCTCCTCGAGTCCCTCCTCCTCGTGGTCCTCGTGGGCGTCGTGGTCATCGTGGTCCTCCGGTGATCCCGCGCCAGCCAGCGGAGACGTGTGTGCTTCCAGCCCTTGCCACAACGGGGGCACGTGTCTGACCGGCTTGTACGGTCCCATCTGCACCTGTAGTTTCGGTTTTACAGGTAAGTGTTTGTCATAAAGAAAATTAAAAAAAACTTATTCTATTAAAAGCAAGACACCTCTCTGGCCAAGAATTCAATATGCTTTTTTAACTTTTTTCTGTTGTCGTTTTGAGCGAACAGCGTGCCCAGGATTTTTTTCCCATTCCTTTATTATAGTAAAAAAAGTGTGGGCCATACTGATGTCTCTTACCTTGTTTGTCCATCTGTTATCATTTCTAGCCATGACATAACTTGCCCACATTTATTTCTTATCTTTAAAAGCCATTTAACCTCCATTCTTTGTCTACTTCTTAATAACTCCTTAATGCAGACTCCATATTACTCCATCTTATAACTAGCATTTTCTTCTTCGATCCTCTGCTCATTTATTGGTGTTCCTTTGGATCTTTTTTTTTTTTTTTTTTTTTGAGGCTCAACAATGTTTCTAAATCGTATGCTCAGACTGACGGGATCAACTACTTTGTACACCTTTCTCTTCAAAGGGGCTGGCAGGCTGCTATTCATTATAGTACTCTTTACAAAAATCCATTTATTACATAACTATTGTATTTCCAATTTATTTTTCGTAAACTGGATTTAAATAATTTTCTTGTCAGGTGCTAGGGCAATACAGTTAAGTTTACTTCAGCTACATCAAGTAAACAAAAATGTCGGATATAACGACAACGGTGAATACGTCAACCCTCCCCCGCTCTACATGTACATCTTCAGCAGAGTGGGAAGAGCTAGAGTGTTTACACGGCCTTGTTGCCTAGTGTTAACGTGTTTCAAGAAGCTGGGCGATAACAATAATGGTAAAAACATCAACCTTCTCCTTGCAGGCCCAGGCTGTAAGGAGGTGAAATGTATAGCGCCCGGATAATATTTCAACTCAATTCAATTACACCGAAAGTATCAGACGATAAACCCAATGGCAATAATCTTACAACAATCTTTCCCCTGCAGGTCAGAAGTGAGAAATAATAGCAGCTACAACACTATCCCTATCAGATGAGACGGTAACGACATGGTAAATGCTACAACCTTTCTTTTCCCCTGCAGGTTCAGAGTGCGAGGAGGCGGAGTGCACGCGCGGGTACTGTCGGCACGGCGGCAGGTGTAGTGTGGTGGGCGGGCAGCATCTGTGCCAGTGTCCCAGCGGCTACACGGGTCTTCGGTGTGAGAGGCGGGGACGCAGCAGGAGGAGGATCGCTAAGCAACCTCATGACTAATAAATTTACGTCGGAGGACTCACGCTTCATCCAGGGAGAGAGAAAACACGACCTACTATAAGAGGGACCGTTATGGAACCTGATTATTATTAAATTTGCATTTCTGTTCCCGGGAAAGAGGATATACGGCCATACGAAAAGCTTTCTCCGCACTTTTTTTTTTTTTTCGAGTCCAATATAAGTGAATGATTCTTTTTGTACCCTTCATAATCGAGCGCAGAAGATTGTTTCTCCATTATTTAAACACGTCAGTTTCTCTAATCACCAGACTGCGGAAAAATAGTCTTCAGGATTCATATGGCATCGGAATCGAAGTCGCAAAAGCATCATAATAAAAACCCACTGCGCACCAAGGTGGTTGGCAGATAATGTTCACCTCATAAATTTAGTCGTCCTAAATATCAAGAACTTTTTACATATTTCATTAAACGTTTACGAAAAAAAATATATCAATGACGCTGACTTCGTGGCTTTAGTCTCTCTCTCTCTCTCTCTCTCTCTCTCTCTCTCTCTCTCTCTCTCTCTCTCTCTCTCTCTCTCTCTCTCTCTCTCTCTCTCTCTCTCTCTCTCTCTCTCTCTCTCTCTCTCTCTCTCTCTCTCTCCGATTAAGTGTTATCCTTATCCAGATTAGTATTACCTTCTTTTTCGTCTTTCCTTTTGCATCAACACCATTTTCTTCTTTTTCTTCTTCTAATCCTCCTCCTTCTCCTCCTCCTCCTGTTCCTCCTCCTCCTCTTCCTTCTCCCCTCAAGTGGCCCATGGCCGTCGCTCATCAGTATCACGAGTCACCATATAAGGTGATCACTTCACTCATACACTATTATTATTATTATTATTATTATTATTATTATTATTATTATTATTATTATTATTATTATTATTATTATTATTATTGTCATTATTATTAATTTATTTATATTTATGAAAACTAACCAGAATTGTTATATTTTTTTTCTCGGTTCAAAGTACTTACATAAAAGACACATTGCTGTTGTCCCACAATTATAATAAAATAAATGATGATAACAATTCCTCGGTGGCTGATTCTAACCCCCGACGTCAGGGAGCCTGCATACACACACACACACACACACACACACACACACACACACACACACACACACACACACACACACACACACACAGGGAGAGAGAGAGAGAGAGAGAGAGAGAGAGAGAGAGAGAGAGAGAGAGAGAGAGAGATTTACGTGAAATTAAATATTAAATTTAATGCCACCGAGACTTTGCGTTCCTACTTATTAAATATTAAGCTGAAGGAAGTGTTGGACGAGCTTGTGTTTAAAAATGAGTCACTCGTGTTGCACTGGACCATTGAAGGAGGGAGCTTGTTCCATTCTCGCGCTACTACGTTGGTGAAGAAAAAATTGGTGCAGTCTGAATTTATTTCTTTACACTTAAGTTTTGTCCCATTATTTCTCGTTCGAAACGTGTCATCGATCATACACAATTTCGATTTGTCAACATTCGTAAAGCTACTGAGTATTTTGAAACATTTGATAAGTTTTCCTCGGAAGCGACGTTTCTCGAGAGGAAAGATTATGAGATGAGTCTTTCATCGTAAGGTTTGTTGTGCTAGGTCCTGGCTAGGAGATCATCTTTGTTGCCCTACACTAAACACCTAATTTCGCAATATCCTTCCCAGCGCCTCCGTGGTCTAGTGGTCAGCGTGTACTACTCCCCGGGCCCGGCTTCGAATCCCGACCCGGGAAGTCAGTGTGCAACTCACCAAGCTGTTCATCCTCCCTTTCGGCTGGTCAATAAATGGGTACCTGGGAATATCTGGGTAAGGTAAACTGTGGCAATCCTGGATTTCACATTGGCCCGTGTCCCGGGGTAACTGGTTCTTACCAACCACGGGCTCAAAGGGCCTGCGGTACAGAGATGAGCACCGCAGCCACGCCCCAGTAAAGCGTACGCACCCACCTTTACCTTCCCATTGTGAGGAGATCAAAACTACCGCATATTCCAGGTGGGGTCAGACTAAACTATTGTTCAGTGGACGTATTACATCTTTAGTCTTGAATGAGAAGTTTTTTTCATGAAGCCCTGCATTCTGTTCGCTTTATTTACTGTGTCGATACATTGCTGTGAGAATTTGAGGTTTGACCCGTTGCAAATAGATTTTCACGCAAAGGGTGACACGACCACCTCTACGGTTGACACGCGATCATTGTTGAAGATTCTGCAGCCATCTATGCTGTATTCTGAAATTAAATCAATATCTGAGATGTCAATGAATTTTTCCGTTATAGCCATTAAGTCGAAATTTTCTTGTCTTATTTCTCAGGCTATGAGCATTGAAGCTTAGGATTTTTAGATTATAATTATCATTAAGCTTAATTATGGAGGTGGTGTTGCTTGTTTGCCGTTTTACGATTAGACATTAGTAGTGCTGCATGACATCCATTACACGGAGGGGACGGGGAGGCACCATCGAGAGCAGTTTTTTGAACGAAAGTCGCGCACTGCATCGTTTAGAAACCTTCCAAATCAGGCTGCTCCGACAGAGAACAGGAGTAGACCGTCACTTTGGAACAGTCCACCCTGGCTGTAGAAAGGGTTCCAGGCGTTAAAGAATCCCAGTAAAGTTCCCTGCAAAGAGTCTTAAGGCGGGTATTAAGACTGAAGGCCTTGTTGTAGAACTCGTTCGAACCACTATGTCGAGAAGGTAAATACAAGTGCTGAGGTAGTAAATTTTAGGCAAAAACTTATCCTTTCTACGAAGCACAATCCACAATCCGTTCAGGGTCATAAATTACGGCACACACGCACAAACAACAGCACACAACAGGCTCGCTCACGCAGTGGTCAAACAACACTTCGCAACAGGTGATGTGTGAGGAGCACGCGGAGACAGAGTATATTAATCCGGGTGGATCGGAGCAAAAAGCAGGTGTTTGTTTGACATAGCGGGAACCCGAGAGAGTTTCTACAGCGTTATTATGATATATCAGAGGAGATAACAGACTTTCGAGCACACAAAATACGGGCCTGATAACACACGGACTGATAGCAAGACTCGGGAGGTAAAGGCGGCAATACACATCGAAACAGCAGTCTCTCTACGGCGCGCTACTTTTCCGCCTCGAGTTTCTCCAGTTTGTGCATATTTTTCGTTGTGTTGTGTTTTTTTTTTTAATAGCCTACACTCTGATAACGCTTAATTTTATATATATTTTTCTTTTACTGTTCTGAAGGCTGTGAAGATAACTGAAATTGTCTTCTATTGTTGTAGTTTCTTTCGTCTGCGAGTTTTTTCCCAGTTTTGTGAAAATTCTTTGCCGTTTATGTGCGCAAAGCCTAATTTTTTATGGGTTTTTATTCTTTTTTGTTGTTGTTGAGAATGTCTCCTCTGAATATTTCTGTCCGGTTTGAATTTGTCAACGTAGATTTAATTTAAAACACGAAAACCGTTGTCGTTGGTTTACACACTGAGGAGGCCAGCAAACTTAAGTGTAGATGTACGTCAACTTAACGACGTGGAATGTGTGTATGTATGTAAACTTAAGTGACGATGACTGTGTGTATGTATGTAAACTTAAGTGACGATGACTGTGTGTATGAATGTAAACTTAAGTGACGATGACTGTGTGTATGTATGTAAACTTAAGTGACAAGGAGTGTGTGTATGTATGTAAACTTAAGTGACGATGACTGTGTGTATGAATGTAAACTTAAGTGACGATGACTGTGTGTATGTATGTAAACTTAAGTGACGATGACTGTGTGTATGTATGTAAACTTAACGACGTGTACTGTGTCTATGTATGTAAATTGAAGTGACGATGACTGTGTGTATGTATGTAAACTTAAGTGACGATGACTGTGTGTATGTATGTAAACTTAACGACGTGGACTGTGTGTATGTATGTAAACTTAAGTGACAAGGACTATGTGTATGTATGTAAACTTAAGTGACGATGACTGTGTGTATGTATGTAAACTTAAGTGACAAGGACTATGTGTATGTATGTAAACTTAAGTGACGATGACTGTGTGTATGTATGTAAACTTAACGACGTGGACTGTGTGTATGTATGTAAACTTAAGTGACAAGGACTATGTGTATGTATGTAAACTTAAGTGACGATGACTGTGTGTATGTATGTAAACTTAAGTGACGATGACTGTGTGTATGTATGTAAACTTAAGTGACGATGACTGTGTGTATGTATGTAAACTTAAGTGACAAGGAGTGTGTGTATGTATGTAAACTTAAGTGAAGATGACTGTGTGTATGTATGTAAACTTAAGTGACAAGGACTGTGTGTATGTATATAAACTTAAGTGACGATGACTGTGTATGTATGTAAACTTAAGTGAAGATGAATGTGTGTATGTATGTAAACTTAAGTGAAGATGACTGTGTGTATGTATGTAAACTTAAGTGAAGATGACTGTGTGTATGTATGTAAACTTAAGTGACAAGGACTGTGTGTATGTATATAAACTTAAGTGACGATGACTGTGTATGTATGTAAACTTAAGTGAAGATGACTGTGTGTATGTATGTAAACTTAAGTGAAGATGACTGTGTGTATGTATGTAAACTTAAGTGAAGATGACTGTGTGTATGTATGTAAACTTAAGTGACGATGACTGTGTATGTATGTAAACTTAAGTGAAGATGACTGTGTGTATGTATGTAAACTTAAGTGAAGATGACTGTGTGTATGTATGTAAACTTAAGTGACAAGGACTGTGTGTATGTATATAAACTTAAGTGACGATGACTGTGTGTATGTATGTAAACTTAAGTGACAAGGACTGTGTGTATGTATATAAACTTAAGTGACGATGACTGTGTGTATGTATGTAAACTTAAGTGACAAGGACTGTGTGTATGTATGTAAACTTAAGTGAAGATGACTGTGTGTATGTATGTAAACTTAAGTGACAAGGACTGTGTGTATGTATGTAAACTTAAGTGACGATGACTGTGTGTATGTATGTAAACTTAACGACGTGGACTGTGTGTATGTATGTAAACTTAACGACGTGGACTGTGTGTATGTGCAAACTTCCGTGGAGACGAGTATGTAAACGTATATTCACAATGGTTCCAATTCGCGCTTTTGTGCTTTTTATGTTTTGTTTTTCTTTTTGCCGACCTGCACTTAAATTGTTGACGTTCACTTATTCGTTAACTGAGCACACGTAGGCATCAGTTTTTCTTAAGACTGCCGCCGCTATAACGACTTGATGAAGCGTGTGTGTAAATTGGGTTTGCACGTTCATTGAATCCTCTGAACGATAAAAAGAACAACAATGAAAATAATAATACGAAGAATAATAAGAATAAGCTCGTTGAATCCTCTGAATGACAAAAACAACAACAATGAAAATAATAATACGAAGAATAATAAGAATAAGCTCGTTGAATCCTCTGAATGACAAAAACAACAACAATGAAAATGATAATACGAAGAATAATAAGAATAAGAAGACCATATCTATATATTAACAAGAGGACCACGATGGAGTCCGGAAAAGAAGAAGGAACAAAATAGTATGTCTGCAGGTGTGCGATTAATGAGCCATCACACCTTGCACCTGTTCCCGAGTCCTATTACACCTGGGCGATCGAGGAGAGGGGGAGGCAGTGGGAGGGGGGGGGTAGGGGGGAACTGAAGCATCCCATCAATTTCATTCTGGATAATAAAAACAACAACAATAGAGCACAACACAATAGTCTCGAAAACCGTTTATCTATTCATTTTTTATGTCGGCGAGCTGACGTGGCGTTTTTCCCAGATTCTGAACGCCTTGTTAAAAGAATAATTTACTTCTTCCTAGAATAGAGAATTGACTGCAGAATAAAATAATACAAAGGTTTAGAGAGCCTTTTTTTTTTTTTTGAGGTTCTGTGTGAGTTTTGTGCTTTTAAGG
>NC_066523.1:6345080-6367580 GCF_024679095.1 Eriocheir sinensis | reverse complement strand
TCAACTACTTCAGCCTTTCTTGCAAGGTTTTAGAATCAAGAAGACTAGGAACCATGACACATCTCCATATGATTCTGACACTGATTTGGAATTCTTTTACTATACACTACTTCCAGGAGCAGCGCCAGCGGGCTTTACTGCTTTCTCTCTTTTTCTGCCCTTGAGCTGATCCTTTCCGGTAGAATCATTCAGCATGTTGACTTCCTAAAGCATTCTGGAACACCTCTGCTGTACTCGCGACAGCTGTGAGTCTTAATTGTGTCTGCGCTCATTCTGGACCACTCAAAGAGTTCTCACGAGTTCTATACACAAAGTTACAACACACTGTTTGCATATTAAAACCAGACTGCCGTTCCCTCTGTAACACGTACTCATTGCTCTGTTCTTTCTTATGTTTACTTATGCAACATGATTACTTCAAGTTAAATCTGAGTCTATATGGACTTTCAAAGGTTTACACTTGCGCCCGAAGAGTAAGCTGCTCAGTCGCAATGTACACTGAGGTAAATCAATGGATCATTAGGAAGGAATTTACCTCACATTTGAACAGCTACGGGATTATTTTTACTGCGTATCAATCATCCACAAGGTTAAGCGTATTCTACAAATGGTCTCAGACATTTACATCTTCAGCCCCCCAAACCAACACCCGACCCCAAACCTCTACCCCACACCTTCAAACCTGCACCCCTAAACCCCACCCTTAACCCCATCCTTACACCTCTACCCCCAACAACAACAACAACAACAACTCTTCCTATCCCCACCCCCGTCCTTCATATTTTTCGTTCCAAATTTACTGACAATAAATCTTAGATGACACCGTTATTCATATCGACAAATGTGGCGGAACAAACTTCACACACACACACACACACACACACACACACACACACGAAGCCTCGTACTTACTTTTTAACGATCGCCCTATAACGACGGTAGGCTTTAATAATGGGCCCTGTTGGTAGGCTACAGCCCATTAATGGAGCAGGCAAGGATGTTATTGTGGTGCCATTCTCGCTTGGCGCATGCTCTCCCCCGGAGCTCCACTTCATCCTCTTGGAAGAGTTTCATTAGTCTGGGTTGAAAGTGGTCATCAGGACAGCATGAGAGATGTCTTTGGCTACTCGGCGACGCCTGAAAATTGTCAGCTTATAGCGACAGGCGGGCCTTGACCGGGTCCTCCATAACATCGCGTTCGCTCGCTTACCACTCAGCCACCACCTGGTTAGCAAGCTCGCCTCACAGTAGAGGACACGGGTTCGGCTCTCAATAGTGAATTGATACCGTTCGTTAGACGGAGGCTGTGCCCAACCTCCCGGAGCAGGGGAGAGATGAGGTCGCAGCCGTACCCAAAGATTCGTGAAAATGATGTCCAAGCTCGAAACAAAAGATGGCAACTGCTAGTCCCGCACATGATCGGACCATGATGAATGTCAAACAAACAAACAAACAAACAAAAAACTCATCATGAATTATACGCTTGAAACTTTTTAAACTTTTTCGAAAAAATATCTTACACCAAGCTGAAAACATGAAGCATGGTGGTGAGGCGGCTGGTAGGGGGAAAAAATCTAAAATATCCCGTCCTGGCTCCTTATTCGTTTCCTGCCAGTAAAGTACAGTCGTTCAGTTTAGCTTGAAAACGCACTCCAAACACCCATCTCCCAGAGGACTGTATCATGCTCAGAAACATTTTCACCCTCAATAGCACCAGAGGTGAACTGGCCAGGATCAAAGTGACTGGGCAATTCAACACGATCTTGGTTGTGCAATGCTGTGAAAGATGCGAGAGCATGTTGATATCTACGTAGCCCGGTGTAGCTGAGTGCAAGACCCTGGTGACTCAAGGTTTTTGTTACAATTTTACCAACACGTCCTAGACTATGGACCGACTCAGCATTCATGATATGCATGAGAGTTCTCTTTCTCCCACAATGGTGTACACTGTACATAATAGAGAATTTGGAATAGTGATTGCATCTTTCTACAGCGCTGCACTGAAAGGTCACCATTACATTGTTCATCATAAATTTCCTCATCATCTCCATCATTATCATCATCATAATCACTGTCACTACTATCATGACTTTCCTCTGATAGAGAAAGATCTTCTGACATCACCAACTTAGCTGCTTTTTGGTAACTTTCTGGATTGAAATTGTACAAATACCCCAAAAATCTAAGCAGTGGTCCTGGGATTTTCGTATCACTACATGCAATTTTGAGAGCATGTGCATCATAAAAGCTATCCTCTAGTTGAAAATTGTACTCATCAAGACTTTTCCTTATTGTTCTGGCACACAATTCTACTGGATCAAAAGAGCGAATGCTCTCAGCAAGAACACTGCTAGAAAGACTGAATACCATCATTGATTTGTTCAAAGCATCGGGACAGGTGAAATCAATCTTAGCACCAAATTGAGTCCATAAGCCTTCTGAGGATTGAGGCCAGAGTGGGCACAGAAAACATCATTCTTAAGAATCTTAATAACAGGCATAAAGGAATCAGAGGGGGGGATGAGTAGGAGGAATATGCCCAGAGTGGAGTTTTTAGAGAACGTTTGAGAGATGAGATGAGACGGCGGTGCTGCCGTCAGGACTAAGGAGGAGGGAAAGATGAAGAAGATAGTTGGAGGAGATGTTTTTGGCTAGATGCTAGAAGTCCCGGGAAGAATTAGAAAAAGCAAGGTTTTGGCATTTTCTATTAATGAAGGCGTTTTTGGTAAGTCGGAGAATAGATTTGGCACGATTCCGGGCAGAAATGTAAAGATCATGGTCAGCGGGAGTTCGAAGGCTCTGGTACCTTTTGTGAGCTGCCTCTCTATCTTTGACAGCACGAGAACAAGCGTGATTAAACAAAGGCTTTTAAGAATGAGGAGTAGAGAAAGTACGTGGAATGTATGCCTCCATTACAGAGACGATCACCTCTGTGATGCGCAGGGCACACACAGAGGGGTCTCGCTCCTGGAAGCGGTAATCATTCCACGGGAAATCGGGAAAGTACACCCTCAGGTCGTCCCACTGAGCTGAAGCAAAATGCCAGAAGCATCGCCCCTTCGGTGGGTCGGGTCCAGAGGGTGTACAGGAGCGATAGGAAAGCATACAGAAATAAGGTTGTGATCGGAGGAGCCCAACGGAGAGAACAGTTTGACAGAGTAAGCAGAAGGGTTAGAGGTAAGGATGAGGTCTAGTATGTTGGGCCGGTCACCAAGACGGTCGGGAATACGTGTAAGGTGCTGAACCAACTGCTCTAGGTCATTGAGGAGAGCAAAGTTGTAGGCTTGTTCACCAGGATGGTCAGTGAAAGAGGATGAAAGCCAAAGCTGGTGGTGAACATTGAAATCTTCTAGGATGGAGATTTCAGCGAAGGGAGAGTGGGTCAGGATGTGCTCCACTTTAGAGTTCAAATAGTCGAAGAATTTTACATAGTTAGAAGAGTTAGGTGAGAGATAAACAGCACATATGTATTTAGTAATAGAATGACAATGACAATGAAAATTCTGAAGAGTCAAGGTCGTGGGCACGAGAGCAAGTGATATCGTTGCGCACGTAGGCGCAACATCCAGCTTTGGATTAAAATTTAGGATAGAGATAGTAGGAGGGAACAGAGTAGAGATTGCTGTCAGTAGCCTCAGAAACCTGTGTTTCGGTGAGGAAAAGAGGGCGAGGTTTAGAGGAGGAGAGATGGTGTCCCACAGAATGAAAATTAGAACGAAGACCGCGAATGTTGCAGAAATTGATAAGAAAGAGGTTCGAGGAGTTATCAGGACACCTCTCAGGTCGGCAGACAGAATGGGACTCCTCCCTGGGGGAGTTTGTGATCAACCCCCCCCAGGCGGGGGCTACGAGGCAGAGTTTTTGTGAGCCATTTTGAATTTTGAATTTTGGGAAAGGGTGTGTATGTTATGTGAATGTCGTGTGGTGTGGATAGAGAGAGGATCTGTCTTTAGAGAGCATGCTAAACTACTCTCTGGTGTTGATGAGACAATAGGGAAACGGTTAATGAGGACATGGGAAGGGTCTTTGGAGGGCTTCAGCACCCTCCTCACTTCCCATATATACCTCACCGGGAGTGGCTTGCGCCCGTTCGGTAGGTGTCTTCCTACCTACTCCAGCCATATATATATATATATATATATATATATATATATATATATATATATATATATATATATATATATATATATATATATATATATCATGAGCCAATGCAAGATGGCGCCACTATAAACACTCGCCTGCGCCAGAACGGGCTGGGCCGACCATCAGGCCCCACCTGGAAGAAGCCTTGGGCCGACCATCAGGCCCCACCGGGAAGATGCCTACCGGCGCAATAAGCAACAACGTAAAAATAAAAAATATATATATCTATATATATATATATATATATATATATATATATATATATATTTTTTTTTTTTTTTACGTTGCTGCCTATTGCGCCGGTGGGGCCTGATGGTCAGCCCAGCCCGTTCTGGCGCAGGCGAGTGTTTATAGTGGCGCCATCTTGCATTGGCTCATGCTGCCCCCTGGAACTCGTTCTTGATTCGCTTGGACGGCTTCCTCTAGAGTCTGGGTTGGTGGGTGGTCTTCAGGACAGCATATGGGTAGTTTTAAGCCACTCGGCGGTGACTGAAAAATCCGAGGTGGTAGCGTGGGGATTCGAATCCGCGTCGTCCATCACGCGGTGAATGTGGGCCCAATACGCTACCAGTTCAGCCACCGCCTGAATATATTGATTGACTGATTCTCTCTCTCTCTCTCTCTCTCTCTCTCTCTCTCTCTCTCTCTCTCTCTCTCTCTCTCTCTCTCTCTCTCTCTCCAGGGTTAACGTGATGGCGAAGCATTTCTCGTGGCCGATGGTGCTGGGATGCGCTGCTGTTGTAACCATTTTATTCTTTTTTATCTTGTAAGTAATAATACGTTTTAATGTATCTATTGATTATTCTCTCTCTCTCTCTCTCTCTCTCTCTCTCTCTCTCTCTCTCTCTCTCTCTCTCTCTCTCTCTCTCTCTCTCTCTCTCTCTCTCTCTCTCTCTCTCTCTCTCTCTCTCTCTCTGTGTGTGTGTGTGTGTGTGTGTGTGTGTGTGTGTGTGTGTGTGTGTGTGTGTGTGTGTGTGTGTTTCCTATCATTTTCCAGATTTCCCGTCATTGAAATAATTTTATGCTACGTGATTTTTCCCTCTTTGTACATTTTTATGCTTTTTCTCGGTACGATAAAATTATGATGGAAGATAACGCAGTTCGAGGCATAGAGCATAAAGTTTTTGGTAATGGGGAAAAAATAGTAACATTAAAATAAAAAATAAAATATTGTCATAATAATAATAATAATAATAATAATAATAATAATAATAATAATAATAATAATAATAATAATATATGATTCATTGCAGACCTAAGAACTTCGTCATCGTGGTGAGGTCAGGTGAGGGATCAATATCGACGCTTTACCTTTCAGAGTATGAATTAGATGCATATAAATATAAATTGTCATCGAAATATACCTTTCGTGTGTGTGTGTGTGTGTGTGTGTGTGTGTGTGTGTGTGTGTGTGTGTGTGTGTGTGTGTGTGCGTGTGCGTGTGCGTGTGTGTGTGTGTGTGTGTGTACACTCGACCCTCGATTTAATGGAATACGATTTAACGGATTCCAGATTTTACGAACTTCATCCGGTACGGGACAAGCGGATTGGGACACTAAAAATAAGTCCAGTGCTTGAAACATGTGCCCGCCAGGTGGCTACGTTGTGGTGCGGCGTTCCCGCCAAATCATGCAAGACTTACAGTGCATGTCTACCATATACTACTGGACCAGGACAATACTATAATACATATACTTTACGATACACACATATACCATCTTGTAACAACAGCACCTTGTGGAAGGTGACTTGCTCGCTTTAGAGGTTTGTTTACCACTGGCGAGTCCGTCTTGACCAGAGGCGCAAGACTGATGACCAAGACCAAGACCTGGAAGAGGGAAAGTAAGATTAAATCTCTTACTACCATTATAGTGGTGATCAGCGTGCCTGGCTACGATTCCGAGGGTACGAGTCCGAATCCCGGCCCGGGCAGTCGGTGTGCAGCTCATCCAGCTGCTCATTCTTCCTTTAGGGCTGTGGCAACCCAGGATTTCACTTTGGCCCGTGTCCCGGAGTAATGGGTCCTTCCCACCACAGGCTCAAAGGGCCAGTGCAACGGATATGAGCACCGCAGCCATGCGCATCCATAGTATATGCACCCAACTTTAATTACTACCTTTACCTTTTACCGGTTTTCTACAACTTTTTTTTTCTTTACCACTTGAACTTACGAACCAGACAGGCACGGTTTACCAAAACCTAAATCAATAACAATTGACGCCTGCGCCATGACGGGCTTGGGCCGACCACTACGCCCCTGAAGAAAGCCTACCGGCGCTAAAGGCGAACTCGTAAAAAAAATAAATAAATAAATAAATAAATAAATAAATACGGTAACGTACACTTACTAAGAAACGAACTGTTTCCAGTAACAAATTAGGTCACACTCGATCATTATGTCCATTAAATCGAGGGTCGTGTTTTATATATATATATATATATATATATATATATATATATATATATATATATATATATATATATATATATATATATATATATATATATAAACATTCTTTTCTATATATCTTTAATTTGGTAACTGAATGACTGTGCGAGTGTAGTGACGCCGCCTTCTTTTCCTCTGCCTTCCCTCGGTGCAGAGTCGCCAGCCAGAGAGTCGTCGCCCGAGACACTGGTCGGGGAGCCAGTCTCGCGATGTATCATTCCTGGCCTGGCGAGCATTGACCAGTACAAGGCGTACCTGCACAAGGCGGAGACCACCTGCAGCGATATGGTACGGGAGGGGCTGCGTTCTTTGTAAATAAACACAATGAATGCTTAAAATCTTCTACCAAAGTCTCGTTACACAATAACCACCATTAAGCTTTGTAATAATACATAATATAGACAAAAATTTGAGACGCACCTATGACATCCTTGCCTTATTATTTTGCTACGGTACAGCCTTTACTCGTCTCCTTGAGGTGACACTCCAACACGTGCCGTTTTATCTCTAAACTTTGCTTCTTCAACAATAACTGTGATTCTTAATATTCAAGACGTGCAGCTTATATGACGTCCTTAGTAATACACCACTATGGCCAAAATGCGTTTCCGTATGCCATTTTCTTCCTCCTCCTCCTCCCTCTCTAGTTCGGTAGCTGGTCGAGTGACGAATACCAGCATTCATAAGGACAAAATTCCCAGCTCCTAACATTACTTTTTTGCCTTATGTGACGAGAGTATGGTGGGCCTGGGCGGTGAGCATATTAACCAGCCTAGCACCATCCCAGCATGCCTCCCAGCCTATCTAATCACATGGCGTGGCACTCAGCATCTAGCTCTGTCTCAGCCAGTCATGCCACGCGAGCCAATTTCATTGAAGAAGGGTTAGGCAGCCATGCAGAATCTAGTAATTCGCTATTCTCTATACCCTATAGTCTCCAAACTATGGCCCTGGGGACACATCCGGCCCGCCATATGATTTCATCTGGCACGCAGCGTGGTGCCCTTGACTAATTTGACAAACTTGAAACAACTTGCTTGTAGTTTCGTGTCCATTTTTGATACAACACACCTGTGTGAGCAAACATTTTCCAAAATGAACTATTTCAAATCAAAACTACCGACCAAATTAACCTGATGAACATCTGAAATTCATTCTTATAATTTACTTCTCAAATGTGGCACCTGACTTCAGTGAGATTTTGAAATAATAAAGCAGTATCATAATACACATTAATGTGGTTACATAACAATGAAGGTAGGTATATTTTTGGTGTACGATGATTAATGACATTAAGTTCTGTTTTGAATATCTTCCATTTGTTTTACTTTAGTTTGAGTTCATTATATTTATGAAACTGATGCTGCTTTATATTTTTCCTGTGGCTCGAAAGCATGTGCCCTCATACTGAACAGTTTGGAGACCCCTTCCCTACAGGTAATAAAATGTTCTGTTGGTTTTATAATTCAATGAGATAAAAACACTTCTCCTGCAGCGTCAGTTCGGAGGGAAGTCTCCGGCACCTGCTGATGGCATGAAGCTGGTGTGTATGGACAGCAGATTCAACATCAAGCCCGGGAACTGTCTTGTCTTCTCATTCGGCGTCAACAACGAGTGGTCCTTCGAGGATGAGTTCGATAAATTCGGGTGTAAAGTAAGTTGTCATTTACTCCATTATTTGCTAACTTTGGGTGGACAATAATATCTCTTTTACATAAGCGTTTCCGTGCGCCCATTCAATGTCGTGGCGTTCTAGAAATACATGAAGTTATACATGAAATTCAATGAGACCGTCAAACGAGTGTCAGCCCGCAAGATAATGTACAGCGAACCCTCAAGTCAGCTACGACGCTCGGCGTCCGGAATCCTCAGTGGTTCCTAGTGGCAATGAGACCATTCACACGATCGTCTGTTGTCGTGCGCACAACGCACAACCTATTCACATTTCATCTTTCAGATGGGTAGCAGTTGACAACAAGTCCTGACAGCCACTGCTTCTGCAGATGGAATGGATGGTCTCACGGTTGTGCTTTCAGCTGGAGTTCATCTCTGACTCTGGTCACAAGTTCCTGGAAGGTTGGGTATGACACGCGGAGACAGTTGAAGAACTTCGCGTCATCAGCTTACAAGTCTTCCCGTAAGGAGAAAAATGTACCCTGCAATAGTCTACTGCTGTTTACAGGATGAATCTACACTGAAATCCGAGTCAGCAGACGCTCGTGTGAAAAGGGTGACAAAAAAATGTAAAGCCCAAATGCACAACACCAAACGAGCGCTCGGAAACACTTATGTGAATGGGGCCTTAAGCTAGTATCTCAGAGGGGAAAATTGCTTTGCGACTTTATTACGACTGGCTCGCCACAGTCGCAAAAATGTTGCAAAGCAGTTCCAAAGCAGTGCAAAGGTTCGTAATGGTCGGCAAACCTTCGCCAAACTGGCACGAGAATTTTTAACTTGTTAAAAATTCTGGCGAACGTCACAAACCCAGGTCGTCCTCACACAGTCCTCAAACTGTTTTCAATAGTTTCAAAATGGTTGCACGACGTTCGTAAGAACTTCACCAACTTGGCAAAATAATTGCAAAATAGTAACAAAATGGGCGCAGAATGGCCGGTTGACGTTCGTGAAACGGCCACAACAGTCGCATTTTAGTTTCATTTTTTATACATTCTAGCTGCAGTTGTCGGACGAACTTCGCGTCGCACGAAGTTCACGAGAGATGCCTATTATTTTAGGCGAATTTAGTGTAAAGTTCGTGGTAAGTTGCTGCAACTGGTTTGGAAATGTTTGGAGATTTTGTCGCCTTTTTTTTTTTTTTTTTTTTTTTTACTATTAGTGCGAACACAGTCGCCATAGTCGCGGCCCGTGAGACAGTTAGAGCTCTCCAGTTCATAGCTTTTATATCATAGTTTGCTAACTCTGAGTACACTGTAAGGTTTATTTTCACTTTATTAATGTTTGCAGAGATTGGGTGCAGAGTGTTCCCTTAATATATCGCTGCAAAGTTCAAATGCACAACGTTCCTTTTTTTCCATCTTTTGTCAAGTCTGGATGCACAGCAAGTTCTCGAAATCCATTTCTTGTCAAGTTTGCATGAACACAAAGCTCTAAAAAACACCGTTCTAATTTTGAATCAACTATGGAATCTGTGAATTCACTTCTTTATAAGTCTGTATGCGCATTAATATTTTTAATTTATGTTTTGCTAAGTTTGGATGTACAGAATGTTTTCTTTTTCATCACTGGATTAAGTCAGATGAAAAGTGAGTGGTCGGTGTTGTTCACACAATCACTAGGGGGCTTCGTGGTGCAGTGGTTAGCACACTCGGCTCACAATCGAGAGAGCCCGGGTTCGATTCCCGGGCGGAGTGGAAAAATTTGGGCGGCTTTTCCGATACCCTACGCTCCTGTCCACCCAGCAGTGAATGGGTACCAGGTATTAATCGGGGGTTGTGTCCCGTCTCCTGGGATCTGTTCCCTTCTCCTATAATTCCTTCCCCCTCCTGTCTCTCTCCGGCATATGACTACAGATGTTGCGCCGACTAAACGAAACTTTCCAACTTTTTTCACACAATCACTCAATTAAATCTTAATTTATTTTACATTGAGGTGGTTGGTTTATTCATCACAACGTGTTCGGTTCTCCTAGTGTATACATCCAATCTCTCTCTCTCTCTCTCTCTCTCTCTCTCTCTCTCTCTCTCTCTCTCTCTCTCTCTCTCTCTCTCTCTCTCTCTCTCTCTCTCTCTCTCTCTCTCTCTCTCTCTCTCTCTCTCTCTCTCTTCCCTACGCCCCTGTCCACCCAGCAGTAAATGGGTACCAGGTATTAATCGGGGGTTGTGTCCCGTCTCCTGGGATCTGTTCCCTTTTCCTATAATTCCTTCCTCTTCTGTCTCTCTCCGGCATATGACCACAGATGTTGCGCCGACTAAACGAAACTTTCCAACTTTTCTCTCTCTACCCCCGAACAGGTGTACGCCTACGACCCCACAATGGGCAAGAAGGACCACCAACGCTCCCCTAACGTCAGGTTCTTCGCCACGGGCATCGGCAACTATCAGGGCACCAAGAAGGTCGGAATGGGCAAAAGTTGGAGTGACCAAAAGGTACGATGGTCGTCACCCTTAGTTTGTTTCCCAATGTGTATGCACCATTCTAATTAGTACTCATACTAGAGACAAGACTATCCTGAACAAGTGATTTAAGGAAAAATAATGTTATGAAAAAGGCTGAATAACATTTCATAGATCATATTTTCAGAGCAGTTACACATATGAAACGAATGAGTACCGAATGGAATCAATCAATCGGTCATTGAGGGCATACGCTGGGGGACGCGTCGACTTGTTGGTGGTAGCGAGCGTTCTAAGTGCTAATCGGTTCACGGATAGAGAAAGTCATATCCGCCAGGGTTACTTTATTAGGGCCCCTCTTGCACGAGGGAGCACGGGCCTTTGCCAAAGGCGGCCCGTAGCAAGGAGCCGACAGACCGACTCTATCGGCGATCGAAATCTAGCCGACCAAGTCGGTCTGTCGACGAGGACTGGCGTGTCTCTGTACTTTATTGGACAAAACATACACAGCTCATTACGACAAGGACAACACATAGGATAGGTGTTTGTTTGTGTATGCGTTTATGTGAATGTTGTTTGTGTAGGTTAACATTTAAGTGTTGGTGTATGTTTGGAACAATGTGTAACGGTGGACAACACAAGGACATAGACGGACAGTCAAAGGTAAACGAGTACAAGGAAAGTTAACGATGAAGACGCGACACGGACTGAGACAAGTACTGGCGATAAACATTTAACATGAAAACACTGATAATCTTAGTCTGTGTTTACAGCGCCCCATTTTCTTATGTCACTGAGGGGAAGGAGCGGTGACTGCTACAGACTCACCTACCGTACGACGCCAAACCCGAGGGTTACTCCGGGCGTCTCCAAGCAGGCCATGAGAGGGTGGGCTTTTGTCAATGGGGAGATCACCGACCTCCACCTGCAACCCAGCAGTTGGCAGCTACCCACTCGAGGGTCCACCGTGTACAACTGCTCAAAGTACCCAGTCCAATGAGCCATCTGCCCATCCATGTCCGACACGAGGTAGTCATCTGCTGTTCGAATAGCGCTCACCTGAGAGGGAAACTCGGATCGAAGCTTCTCTAGAGCTCGGTAATCAGGTTGGAGGTAGTTTGAATCGAAATAGCCCATGTCCCTCGTCATACCTCTCCTTGTCTCTCCTCATGAAATCTCTAGTCCTACTCGCATGATCAGTTACAAAACTCTTCACTCAGGAGAACCCCGCAGTTCTGAAGGATTCTCCAACGAGTTATTACTAGGATGTCCAGCGGTGAAGCTCTGGTCTTTGGTACCAAAAAACTACACTTCTCAACCCCCTGTTTCTTGCAAAATTCAAAAGGAGAGAGCTTATGGTGTTCCTGGTACCAAACAGAACATCGGGCACTAGGACATAAATCATAGCCAAATCTGTCATTGCCAATAGGAGAATTAAAGTCGCTCAAGAATGGAATAATGAGTACGAAATGGTGGACATACCCACGCCAAAAGTGATTTATGACAAGCAACAAAGCAATGGTTAATGATAACGTAAAACCTCTTTCACCGAAAGTGTCCTTGTCGCTGCGTCCCAAGGTACCCACGGTACTTATGCAGACACAGCGTCCTACGTCCTCGTGCTGATCCCTTCACAGCACTAGTAATGGAACAGTGACCACCACTGCGGCTGAAGAAGATAGACAGCCAGGCATTGCCTTTTACTAAGACTTGGCTCGAAACAATATATGAACAAGCTGTTAATTATACATTCTATTCACCAACAAACAAAATACAAACACAGATTATATCAATATATGCGTATACTTGTATGCAGTCTTTAGTAGATGAAATGACAAGTGACGCAGAGGCGGAACGGCGCTCCTGTGAACAGCTCCATAAAAAGTTAGAAACATGAGGGAAGCGAGGACGCAGCGGCACCTTACCCAGGCTGCGTCCCAACACGGGAGACGCAAAGGATTCCCGCCGCACTGCAGCGACTAAGAAGCAGCGGCGAGGGACGTATCGTGTAATTATGTAATAGATAGTGTGACTGACGCCCGAGTCACAGAGACCTAATAACACCGATGACGACTAAGGAAATACTCCAATACCAAGGCCAAGAGATTAAGGGAGGTCTTCCAACCAGCCTACCCTTGGGAAATCTGATCACGTGTACAGTTTTAAGCGGGGTGCTGCTGACGTCACAGGGAAGATTCTTCTCGGCATACCGGAGGCGAAAACTGGTTAACATCAGCCCGCGCTCTGCGTTGGTCCCGTCTTCCTGGGAGAGTTCTGTCTCTGTCACATGTCAGCTGTGAACTGGCGGGTCATCTGCCCTCGACCCCTCGCGCCCTCTTCCCTGTGACGTCAGTCGTAATCCTCTGTTCACGTGCTCTGAGGCTCAGGCGAGCGAATGGGCGGGGATGAGGAGACCTTCCTTAATTAATTGGTCTTGTCCAATACAAGACGGCTTTCAGGGTGTCGCAAGTTTATTTTTAATTCAACCAATTTTCGCCCCCTTAATTGGGAACTCGGTCGCCTACGAAACACCAAATAAACTTATGTATATCTATTACCTCACGCACGCAGGTGGATCGCTTCGAGAACTTGGTGCGAGCGGTGGGCGAGGAGGGACATGAGATCGACTATGTGAAGCTGGATGTGGAGCTTTCCGAGATCGACTTCATGCAGGACATGTTGTTCAACTCGCCACACGTCCTTACCAAGATCAAGCAGATTGCTATGGAGGTCCACGACGGGCCGAATAAAGGTATAGCAACCAGCATTATTGTCCATCTTGTTCCGTTCATTAACTCACTGATTCCTCGTCAGTTGCCACTGGCGATAACACTTTTGGCTGTTAAGATCAGCTGCTGTTAATTTTGTTATATATATATATATATATATATATATATATATATATATATATATATATATATATATATATATATATATATATATATATATATATATATATATATATATATATATATATATATATATATATATATATATATATATATATATATATATATATATATATATATATATACATATATATATATATATATATATATATATATATATATATATATATATATATATATATATATATATATATATATATATATATAGATATAGATAGATAGATAGATAGATAGATAGATAGATAGATAGATAGATAGAGATAGAGATAGAGATAGAGATAGAGATAGATAGATAGATAGATGCAATCGACATGTTTGTCTCCTTTCATCAAATTACGTCTCATTCCTCGCAGGTCTTGGCCAGATAACCACGCATCAAGTTTTCTGGCCGTACTTCATGCTCATGAAGTGTATGGGCTTCAAACTGATCCACAGTCGAGACGCAGGAGGCTGGAGGGAGGTGGTGTGGGCGAGAGATTTCTGAGGCGCACAAGGAGGACCACTTTTGGGGGGCTATATCTTAAAGGGAGGTGTGGGAGAATTTCTGACGCAGAAAAGAAGGGACGCTTTTGAGAGAGGGGGCTACAGTCTATCTAAACGGTGGTGCTGACAGTCTAGGGTGATTGCATGGGCGAAGGACTTCTATGCCATATAGATAGATTTGCTTGTTTTGAGGAGCAGCTTGAAGGCTAGTGTGTGTGAGAGACTTCTGAAGCGAACGAAGAAGGTCACTCTTGGCGATGCAGCACATGAAGGATGGTGACTTGTAGGATTAAAGTAGGTCAGGGCAAATATTCTTTATTATCTTTCACTTGGTTTCTCGCATCTCATTGGCCACAGTGACGCCCGTCTTTAAACATCTTAACAGGATTGTTGAGGCAACTTTGAGAGTCAGTTCCACCTTACGGCATAAAGTAATATGAAAACTATTTAAAACGCACGGTAATACACTATACAGCGTCCGTTCTCTCTAGTTTATGCTCATTGTTTGTTATATCGTTCATAGTGGCAGATACCTTATGGATTAAATATGCACGTTTAATGATTAGAAATACCTTTGACATCGAGTTGCGGCAATTAACATTAATTCATTTTCGCTACTTCAAGGTCGATAGCAAGTCAGTCTGAATCATCAGAGGACTTCCTTGATGAATATTTCCTGAAGGTGGAGAAGTGCTATAAGATGAAACAGTCGACGGAACGGGGAAAATTTAAATCGCCACTAGTAAAAAGCATAAGATTTCCATCTTTAGGTATGAGGGTTCTAACATCAATATTAAGTAAATAGGTAAAGTGTTGTTAGTTCTTTAAAACGCATGACTGCCATATTTGCAAAGTGCCAAAACGGGCCAAGATTCAGAACAAGACTCGATCATGTTTATCCTCCAACATCCACACAAGGATACACAATGATATAAGGAGACAACAAGAGGCAAGACGGCCTACACATATCAGCTCCAGAAAGTGGGCGATTCACCAAATTCTCTTCCCATCCATAAATATATCTAACCTCCATTTAAGGTTAGATTAAAGCTTTCTGTTGTGTTTGCATCAACTACATAACTGCTCAGTTTGTTACACTCATCCACCTCTTTGTTCGTCGACCAGTTCTTGCCTATTTTTTTTTTCAACTTGAATCTATCCAACTTATTCCCGTTGGTTTTAATGTAAATACTTCCTCAAAATCGCAATTATTGATCCCTTTAAAACATTAAAAAATCCCCAAACAGTCTACGTCTTTCCAAATAGTGTAAGCTAAGTCTTTTTAGCCTTTCTCTTCGGTTAATTCTTAAGTCCTAGTAACACTTTACCCATTCTTCTCTGTATTGCCTCGAAGATATCTATATCCTGTCTGTAATAGGGACACCAAAACTCAACACCATAATCCAGGTGAGGCCTAACTAGCGCCAAATACAATTCAGGGATGACTTATGAGAGTTCCAGTTGCTTACACTTTTGAATATAAAACCTAAGACTATTTGCGCGCTTTCTGGTGATAACAGCGATTTATGGGTAGAAAGTCAGAGCTCATACGCCTTCCTAGAGTTGTGATCGTACTCTATATGATTCCTGTCACAGAATTAGGGACACCCGAACACTGTTATGACTCCGCCTCCACACCCGAAGCAGACACCGAGGATCCGTAAATAAGATGGTGAAGTAAGCATCGTTATTTACCTGCTGAACGGCTCTCGCACAGAAAGAAGCGTGATGTTAGGCTTTTACGAAACACCCTTGACTTCCCCTGTGCGAGTTAACTCCGTCCCCTTTAATTAAGCCAACCCTCCACTCGTTAGAGTGCCAGAGATGAATATATGACCGAAGAAGTATACGGGGAGGGCCATAACCTATAGGATGAGTTTACAATAGCTAGAAACTTCGTGCATGTGATAAATAAATATGCAAATTGGGAGCTTCACCTCCCGTTCGTACGATTAAACACCGGAAAAATACAATTATTTAAGTGTACGCTTGAGTGAGTGTGAATGTCCTAGCGTGAGTGTTTGTCCTTTTGTAACAATAAAAAGTGTGTTACAACTGTTGTGTGATGGTATAATAAAGATTACGTACTCATTTGGTGATAGTTATATAATTTACCTTTGAAAATATTTAGTGATTACAATTCGGGGGCAATTCTGTATCAACCATTGCGGTAGGAAATAAAAGAAAATTTCGATAAACCTGAGGATCACATAATACCTATTCAAAAAATCTGTCTTTAGTTGGGCAACGTATATGAGCGGCAGATGAATGGACGAGCTGCCGAGAGCGAAAACGAACAAGTGGAAGCTAGACAGGTGGAACTGAGGGTTGCTGGCCTGATGCTTAATGCTACATTCAGCCTGACCAGATGGCTTAAAGGAATTATGTGCCAAATGCTATGACGCCGGTGAAACGTCTACACTTCGAAGAAAACAGTGTGAAGGAATGGCAGTATGGAGTGTGTATAAATACGTAGGAATGTGTCTATCAAATGTTCTGCCAGCGCCATCATTTGTCCACATATTATCTATATTACTTTTCAGTTAACTAACATGCAGATAGATATTAATAGATGGACTGGTAGATATAGATAAACAGGTATATATATATATATATATATATATATATATATATATATATATATATATATATATATATATATATATATATATATATATATATATATATAAAAGAACATAAGAACGTAAGGAGTCTGCAAGAGGCCGGTTGGCCTATACAAGGCAGCTCCTGTATACTCAACCACACCTTACCTCACCATCCATGGCTTTATCTAACCTCTTCTTGGATGTATCTGTGGTATTGGCACCACCAACATTGCTCCCAAGCCTGTTCCATTCATCTACCACTCTATTGGTGAACCAATTCTTGCCTATGTCTTTGTTGAATCTGAATTTGTCTAACTTAAAACCATTGCTACGCGTCCTACCTGGCTCTTTTACTATCAAAATCTTATTGACATCCCCTTTATTAAAGCCCTTCATCCAGTTATAGACTTCGATCAAGTCTCCTCGCAACCTTCGCCTTTCTAGAGAGTGTAGATTTAAATGCTTCAGCCTGTCTTCATAAGGCAAGTTTCTCACCCCCTGAATCATCTTTGTCATCCTCCTCTGTACAGATTCTAACATCTTGATATCCATTCTATAGTAGGGGGACCAGAACTGAACTGCATAATCGAGATGAGGTCTAACTAGTGCTAAGTAAAGTTTGAGGATGACTTCAGCGCTCCTATTGCTTACGCTCTTAGAGATGAAACCAAGTACTCTGTTTGCCCGATTTTTAGCCTGAATGCATTAAGCGGAGGTCAGCGCTCACTAGCACTCCTAAGTCTCTCTCAGGCCCAGACCTGCTTAGAGGAGTGTCATTTAAGGAGTAATTGTGTGAGGGATTATTCCTACCTACACTCAGAATGCTACACTTCCCGACATTGAATTCCATCTGCCACTTCCCCGCCCAATCATATAGTCTGTCAAGCTCATCCTGGAGAACGCTAGCGTCCTGGTCTGATTGGATTACTCTACCGATCTTGGTATCATCTGCAAACTTACTGACATCACTACTAATTCCTGTGTCCAAGTCATTGATGTAAATAATAAAAAGCAGAGGACCCAGCACCGACCCTAGTGGGACTCCACTCGTAACACTGCCCCATTCAGATTTTCTACCATTGATTTGCACTCTCTGCTTCCTACCACTAAGCCACGCCCTGATCCAGTTCAAAACTTTCCCATCTACGCCGTGAGCCTGTAATTTTAGTAATAGCCGGTGATGAGGAACTTTACTGAAATCTAAATATAATATGTCATAGTTTTCATCTCTGTCAACCGCCTCGATCACTTTAGTGTAGAAGTACAACAGATTAGTAAGGCAAGACCTGCCCTTTGTGAACCCATGCAATTAATGAAATGAATTAATGAATTAAACTATGCTTCTCTAGATGGTCCCTAATGCTCCCGGCTATAATTGACTCCAACATCTTTCCTACAACTGATGTTAAGCTAATTGGGCGATAATTTGAGGTGGCTGACTTGTCTCCCTTTTTGAAAATCGGCGTCACATTAGCTACTTTCCATTGATTGGGCACATACCCAGAATTTACCGACATCTTAAAGATATCGGTAACTGGGCCACTGAGAACCTCCTTGCACTCTTTCAGAATCCGTGGGAATACTTCGTCCGGGCCCGGTGATTTGTTTTTCTTTAACCTACCAATCTCATCCTGGACTACTTGCCTAGTGATGATCACATCCCTCAACTTGTCGTTCTCTTCGCCCTCATATACCTGAACTCTCTCCGGAATGGTTGTTGGATTTTCCTGCGTGAAAACTGAGAGGAAATAGTCATTCATCATTTGACTCATATCTTTTCTATTCTCAACGAGCTCACCTGTGTTTGTTTTCAACGGTCCAATTCTGTCCCTTGTTTTCGTTCTGTACAATTTGAAGAAGTCCTTGGGATCACTCTTGGCCTCGTTGGCTACCCTAATCTCATAATTTCTTTTTGCTAGGCGGGTGTTCCACTTCACCAACCTGGCTAGCTCAACATACCTACCCCTGAGGTGGATTTCTCCGTTCTTTATTTTCCTATAAATTCCTCTCTTCATGCCAATCTCATCCTTGAGTCTGCGGGTCATCCATTTGGGGTCGTTATTTTCCTTCCTACGTGCTTGGTAAGGGATATGCTGTCTCTGGAGAGTCTCAGGGGATCATACGATGAAAAAGGTTAAGAACCACTGGTGTAAATCCTTATCAGTATTGAGAGACAGACTGGTATAATTGGGCCTCCCCCTAACTGAAATCCTGGCTACGCCCCTGACGTTAGTTAGTGCTTAAGCGGCAACTCTGAGTTTCCGGTGCCGTCTCGGGCACGCCAGTGTTGCCGGGCGTCTCCCCTCTGTAAGGACACACCTACTGTTCTGCCTTTGTTCACTCTCCAAGTAAGGGACCTACAGTTTTTTCTCGTGTCTGTACCCTTCCCCACACCTGCAAGGGCCCAGACGACGAGACAAACACAGACAGGGGATGACATAACTTTCATTACGTTCTAATGTTAGGTTGGACTGCATACTTTTCTAAGACGTTTTGAGATGCTTTAATTTTCAGTGGTCTCAGATCGAGTACAACATTGTGTTCATACGTTGTCCCTTCGGCTGATAAAGTAACGATATAAAGCTTTCATTTCCTCCTCGCCATCAAATCGAAAAGATCGAGAAGAAAATACAGATTCACCCGATCAATTCATTCTTCATGATAAATATATAATAATTCGCTGCATCGCTTTCCATTGTTCAGCAGAGAACACGACATTACTTCCATAACTGACACCTAATCGATAAGGAAGATAAAATGCGCAGGCGGTGACAATACTTCTGCATCCCTCTTCTTCCTCTTCCTCTTCCTCTTTTCCAACCTCCTGCTCTTCGTCCCTTCTTGAATCTTCCTCATACTCTTCCACATCTCTTTATGTATCTCCATCCTCATCCTGATTCTGCTTCTTGCTTCTTCTTATCTCCCTTTTCCTACCTTGTACATGCCTCATTCTCCCTCTCTTGTTCCTTGTTTTATCTCCCTTCTCCTCCCACCGGTCTAATCTCTGAAGTTATCTGCATGTTATCCCTGCAGTTTGCTAGTCGTAAAGTGCCGTCTGACATGTGAAGTTTTCGTCGCCTTTGCGTGAGTATTGCAGTTGATATACGGTAAAGATATTATTTTACTAGACAAAAAAAAATGGATTGGGTTTGATGATAGTACTCCTCATGCTTGATGATAATTCTGAGGGAGCGTATCATATTAAGTTATAAGCATTGTAAAGTGTTTCAGCTGCTCTGATACCAATGAAGTCATGTTGCCTGACTGGTCCATCTATCCCTGACGATCGGGAGAGATGGAACAGTTTCAGTGGGGGGAGATGAACCAAATGAAAAATGGAGATCAATATAAAAATGGTATTTTTATAAATTAGAAATGTGATGATAAAACTCTGCCAACCACATCCAAAGTCGACCACATCATGTCTGATCTTAGTTGTAATCTAATTAATTAGGATGTTATGCCACGTACTCATTATTTAAATAAGTAAATCAACAGATTTTCTCATCCATTAAATCGTCTTATAACACTACACTTGAAAATGCACACATCTACACCACTAATTATTATTCTCTTATATGTTATGCACGGACTTTTCCGATCACAATTTAAGATCAAATGAAGATATCATTTCTGCTATACTTGTATTTTTGAGCCGAGCAGCGACTTCTGACAAGGCCTTCTAAAAGGAGAAGGCCTGTGCATAGGGGGCGTGACGTCAGCCTACGTCACGGGGGTTGGGCCATGGATAGCGACCTGCTTGTAATTAATAAGACAGTCAATCTACAGTAATATTTCTGCATATCCATTAATGTTAACCCTTTAAGTGCTATGGCCGGGCATGGATAAAACCCCTTACTGCAGGAGCCGGGGAGAAATGAAGACAAAATTCACACGTTAGCATCTTAGAAGTAGCAGTGTGATTTGGGAGGGAGGGAGGAAGTAATGAATGACGAGGGGGAAAACGCAGATGTTTTCCCATTGGGGGAGGATTAGTAGAGATAATTATCTTCCTCTTTCTCTATTCCTTCCTTTCTTACTCTCTTCCTGTCTTCCTCTCTTTCTTTCTTTCTTTCTTCTTTCCTTTCTTACTTGCTTTCTCTTTCTCCTTTCTTTCTCTATCATTCTTCCTCTCTCTTTCTCCTTCATTCTTGTTTCTTTCTTTCTTCTCTTTTCTTCCTTTTTCTTTTTTCTTTCTCTTTACTTTCTTTTTCTCTTTCTTTCTCCTTCTCCTTTTTCTCTTTCTTTCATTCTTCTTCTTTCTTTCACCCTTTCATTCTTCTTCTTTTATTTTTCAACCTTTTCTCGCTTTCATTTTTACTTTTTTTACTTTCTTTTTCCTTTTTTTCTTCTCTATTTCTCCTTTATTTATTTATTTCTCTTTCATTTCATTTCATGGGTAGGTAGGGAGAGGGTGCTAATCTGATAATTGGCGGTCGAGCGTGACCGCGCTCCATCCTGACCAACAAGGTGCCAAATAGCTGCCCAAATATAAAAACATCCCCGGACGCTAATAGCAGAGAACCTGGGAACAGTCCACAGACGCTCATATCACTGAAAGGGTTAAGCGCATCAAAAACCTGAGACAATTGAAAATCCCGGGATTAGGGCTAATTTTATCCCGGAATCCCGGGACAAAGAAAAAGGTCCAAAACGACAATCTCTATAGTCTGTTCGGAGCATGAAGTCGGTTCAAGGTGTGGCAGATTCCAGAATTCCCATGAGTGCAGCGCTGCCAGTTCGACCGCCAATCATCAGATTAGCACTCTCTCCCGGCCTACCCACCCACAACCCACCTGTTTATCTCTCTCTCTCTCCCTCTCTCTCCCTCTCGACCCGAGGGAGGGACCTAGGGGGACACACCAACCACCACCACCACCACCACTACCAACACCACAACGTGGCAACATGGGAAAAAATCGCTGCCACATGTCATAGAATTTATACAAATCCTTGTTATAATCCTAAACATCGACACTCATTGTACTATGTAGCTTCCTTTACTATATACAGAATATATAAAATATCGCTTTCAAATAGCACATGGATGGGAAATAAGAGAGAGACGCATGTACGAACGCTGATTTGGCACCATGGGTAGAGGTAAACGACGATACCAGCTCCACCCTGAACGGACTTCATGCTCTGAACAGACTATAGTTGTAGAGGAGGAGGAAGAGGAAGAGGACGAGGCTGAGGAGAGGGGCGGGGAGGGAGAGGCAGAAGGGTCAGTGAAACAGTGAAGAGGCGATGGGGCTGTGTCGTGCTGAGGTGCTGAGGGGTGGAGGGAAGGGCGACAGAGAGGGCGAGGCGGAGGTGACAGGGAGGTCCGAAGCCCGAAGGAGAGCACGCGGGTAGGGTCACGCCTTCCAGTTTCAATATTTTGCTCTCGTCCTGGCTTGCTTTGATACATGTAATACATTGTTGTATTTATTTTTTGTGCATGTATCGCTATATTCTCGTGCTTGTGATGTGTATATTGCATTTTAATATAAGTTATTGTTAAGGGGGAATCTCAAACCACGTGGGAAGGTGGAGAGAGTGGAAGGAATTTGGGGAAGCAATTAAAAGCACACCTGGCGTTGGCAGCTGGTGTTGGCGGAGTAGGAGAAAGGATTAGAGCACACCTGAAGGAAAAGAAGAAGAGAGAGAGCAATTAAGGTTAATCCGTGCTGGGGTCAGGACGTTTGTAGCCAACCTGGGAGGGGGAGGAGCAAAGAAGAGTTAAAGGTGTCCCCATCTCAGAAAACCTGTGCTTTGACGTCACAGGAATGAAGGATGGGAAGGTATGTTAGCTGCCTGGAAGCGAGGTGAAGGAGAATTACTTCCAGAGC
>NC_066523.1:6332580-6340080 GCF_024679095.1 Eriocheir sinensis | reverse complement strand
AGCCAAGAGGAGACCAAATTCATGCCTAGTAAACTGACAACTGATCTATTCTAACGCTTAGCGTACTGGTGAAGCGCCTACACGAGTTTCGACAGGGGATGCTTACAGCCAAGATTGAAGTAAGTAAGGTCGACCGACGGGCGGCCCAAAATTCGTTCTATTCCGCGCACCCTCCCCTACCTTCTCGTGACGTAACACAGGGTATAAAAAACAGCAGTGCTAGTCGGCAACTCAATCAGTCACACTCACACAGCGATGCTCTCTCTCTCTCTCTCTCTCTCTCTCTCTCTCTCTCTCTCTCTCTCTCTCTCTCTCTCTCTCTCTCTCTCTGTGTGTGTGTGTGTGTGTGTGTGTGTGTGTGTGTGTGTGTGTACGAATACACACACACACACACACACACACACAGATTCACAGATACACTTCCTTCTTTGAAAATAACCTACACCTTTTCACCCTCAAATTAAAAAAAAGTTGAAATTCATATTAAAAAAGGTGAAATTAAAATTTAAAAAGTTGAAATACAAATTTAAAAAGTTGAAATTCAAATTTAAAAAGTTTAAATTCAAATTTAAAGAGTTGAATTTCAAATTAAAAAAGTTGAAATTCAAATTTAAAAAGTTGAATTTCAAATTAAAATAGCTGAAATTCAAATTAAAAAAGTTGAATTTCAAATTTAAAAAGTTGAAATTCAAATTTAAAAAGTTGAATTTCAAATTAAAAAAAGTTGAAATTCAAATTTAAAAAGTTGAATTTCAAATTTTAAAAAAAATTAATTTCAAATTTAAAAAGTTGTTCAAATTAATAGATGAAGTGCAAGTCATAGAAAGATATATGTGCATACATACATACATAAATTCATACATTCACAAACTTATCATATATATATATATATATATATATATATATATATATATATATATATATATATATATATATATATATATATATATATATATATATATATATATATATATATATATATATATATATATGTGTGTGTGTGTGTGTGTGTGTGTGTGTGTGTGTGTGTGTGTGGAATAAGTATTTGTGGAATGAGAGCTTGTGGAATGAGTGCGTGTGGAATAAGTATTTGTGGAATGAGTGCTTGTGGAATGAGTACATGTGGTATGAGTGCTTGTGGAATGAGTACTTGTGGAATAAGTATTTGTGGATTGAGTGCGTGTGGAATAAGTATTTGTGGAATGAGGGTTTGTGGAATGAGTGCGTGTGGAATAAGTATTTTTGGAATGAGTGCTTGTGGAAGGAGTGCATGTAGAATAAGTATTTGTGGAATGTGTGCTTGTGGAATGAGTGCGTGTGGAATAAGTATTTGTGGAATGAGTGCTTGTGGAATGAGTGCGTGTGGAATAAGTATTTGTGGAATGTGTGCTTGTGGAATGAGTGCGTGTGGAATAAGTATTTGTGGAATGAGTGCATGTGGAATGAGTGCGTGTGGAATAAGTATTTGTGGAATGAGTGCTTGTGGAATGAGTACATGTGGTATGTGTGCATGTGGAATGAGTGCGTGTGGAATAAGTATGTGTGGAATGAGTGTTTGTGGAATGAGTGCGTGTGGAATAAGCACTTGTGGAATGAGTGCTTGTGGAATGAGTACATGTGGTATGAGTGCTTGTGGAATGAGTGCTTGTGGAATAAGTATTTGTGGAATGAGTGCTTGTGAAATGAGTGCGTTTGGAATAAGTATTTGTGGAATGAGGGTTTGTGGAATGAGTGCGTGTGGAATAAGTATTTTTGGAATGAGTGCTTGTGGAATGAGTGCATGTAGAATAAGTATTTGTGGAATGAGTGCTTGTGGAATGAGTGCGTGTGGAATAAGTATTTATGGAATGAAGGTTTGTGGAATGAGTGCGTGTGGAGTGAATATTTGTCGAATGAGTCTTTAAGGAATGAGTGCTTGTGGAATGAGTGTTTGTGGTATAAGTGAGTGTGGAATGAGTCCTTGTCGAATGAGTGCGTGTGGAGTGAATATTTGTGGAATGAGTGCGTGTGGAGTGAGTCTTTGAGGAATGAGTGCTTGTGGAATGAGTGCGTGTGAAACGAGTGTTTGTGGAATGAGTGCGTGTGAAACGAGTGTTTGTGAAATGAGTGCTTGTGGAATGAGTGTTTGTGGAATGAGGGTTTGTGGTATGAGTGCGTGTAGAATGAGTGTGTGTGGAATGAGTGTTTGTGGAATGAGTGTTTGTGGAATGAGTGTTAGTGGAATGAATGCGTGTGGAGTGAGGGGCTCTGGAATGAGTCCTTGGAATGAGCGAATGTGGAATGAGTGAGACAAAGAAAACAAAATAGCTACAGAGTTCCCATTCAATTACTATGGTGGAGGCGCCGAGTACGGGTCATTCAATATAGCGGCCAGCGGCCGAACGCTGACGGGGGAGATAACCCCTCCATGTGTATTAGAGCTCAGTGGGAGAGAGGCGCACTATTACGCTATACGTAGCAACGTAAAAATAATGAAACATAGAATACCTTCACATACGTAGATTATATATATATATATATATATATATATATATATATATATATATATATATATATATATATATATATATATATATATATATATATATATATATATATATATATATATATATATATATATATATATATATATATATATATATATATATATATATGGATGGATGCATTTATGTATGTAGGCATGCACATATATCTTTCTATGACTTGCACTTCATCTATTAATTGAACCTCAACTTTTTTTTATTTGAACTTCAACTTTTTAAATTTATAATTCAACTTTTAAATTTGAAATTCAACTTTTTTTAATTTGAAATTCAACTTTCTTATTTGAAATTCAACTTTTTAATTTGAAATACAACTTTTTTTAATTTGAAATTCAACTTTTTAAATTTGAAATTCAACTTTTTTAATTTGAATTTCAACTTTTTAAATTTGAAATTCAACTTTTTTAATTTGAAATTCAACTTTTTTAATTTGAATTTCTACTTTTTAATTTCAAATTCAACTTTTTAAATTTGAATTTTAACTTTTTAAATTTGAATTTCAACTTTTTTAATTTCAAATTCAACTTTTTAAATTTGAATTTCAACTTTTAAATTTGAATTTCAACTTTTTAAATTTGAAATTCAACTTTTTTAATTTGAAATTCAACTTTTTTTAATTTGAGGGTGAAAAGGTGTAGTTACCGCTGAATTGTGAAAGAGAATGGGAGAGGAACTGCGCCTGAGAGAGAATGAAAGATCCCTCCTCGTGATGTCATCTATGGGCTGCGCGTCGGTCGACCTTTTTTGCTTAGATCTTGCTTACAGCCTGTCAAGCAGTCACTTATATCAAGTCGAGTCATACGCAGCTCTTTGGGAGGAGACACGGCAGAGGCGTGGCTTAAGCGTGACGCTGCTTGGTGCCAAGCCAGAGAATGCAGAAACTGGGATTTAAAGAAAACGAAGAAAGGCGTACTAATCTAAACCAATCACTACAACATGCCCCCCCCCCCCCCTCACACCCCACACCGCCGTTTGTAAACATAGGAATTAGTCACGCATAGCACAATAAAAGGGCATATTTTTTTTCTTCAGTGGCTTGCCTGAACGCGCGGTGAAAGAAGGCGAGCATGCACATCCAAAGTGCACACCCGGCCGCAACTTTAGTCACCCGTGAACTGGTGGGTATTTGGAATCCAGTGACGTCATCCCGCTGCTCCGCCCCAAACCGCCCCTGCGCGTACTGGTCGCAGTTTTGGAAGCAGAGTGGCTTGACTTGTAAGTGACTTTGCTGTCAAGCTCAAGGAGGCGTTTGATTCAGTGCATCACGAGGCACCGTGGAACTTCCTGCGATCCCGCGGGACTCCTGCAAAGACCGTTGGGCTATTGACTGGCCTATACTCTGGGACTGAGAGTGCTACTAAGTGTGTGTGCGTGAGGGGGAATCCAGCTTCTCTCCCGTGAACGCGGTAGTGAAGCAGAGCTGTGTTATTAAGAAATAATATTGTTACGCCACCCCCCACAACACACTAACCACGAGCAGGCAGGCGGCGTGCCGAACAACACATGGGGTCGTGAACCCAAAACAGCGGGAGACGCACTGCAAAAGGACGCCACTCACAGCAGGCCGCACACCAAGGAGAGACAAGAGGAAGGGGACAAGGATACGCACAGCACAAGGTTCCTCGCTTTAATAACAGGCTCCAACCACGTTACACTAGTCCACTGGGCACAGTACAGGCTATAAAGGCAAACGGAGGGCACGAACACGGGCACTCTGCAAGTACACAGGCAGGCAAGCACACAGGAGACAGCGAGGACGTGTGTCCTCCTTCAGCTCAGCCAGCCACTCGCAGCTCCGCCGCAGAACGCCCCTTACTCCCACTGGTGTAACAATATAGAGCGCTTGGCAGGCCGGTCTGTTAATACGTTTGGAGCCAGTATCAATATACCATTAAGAGGTAATGGTACCGGTTGCGTTACCTACTCAGCTCTACCAAATTAGCACGCAGGCATCTCAGAAGACGTGAATGAGGTTGGCTCTTTGAAGTATTCTGACGGCTTGACAGGAAGATATTCGCTTCACTTGTGTGGGGGTGAGTGAGTGGGAGGAGAAAATTAATCGTTTGGTTCATAGCAAGACCTTTAGTTTTTTTATAATGTTAAGGAAGCAGCTCAAGGGCAAAAATATAAAAAAAAAAAAAAAAAAAAAACGCTCAGCACTGCTCCTATAAAACGAAGTAGAGAAGAGTGGCCAAAAGTGAGGTCAGTTTCGGGTGGAGAGGTGTCTTGATACTCCTTTCTTTAAGGAAGACATGCCGTAGGCGTAGGAAAAACAGATAAAGGAAGGATGTTTCAGGGTTTACCGGTGAAAGGAATAAAAGAATGAAGATGCTAGTTCCCTCTCTCTTGCGTAAGGGATTTAGACAGTATAGAGATGAGCTTGAGTAGCAAGTGAGTGCAGCGGGGCCGCGGGAGGGTGGGAGGCATGCAGTTATACTCAGCTATTAAGTCAGTGTGGACGGGGACCGCTCGGAGAGTTCCCTGACCATAGCGCTGTCAAATCTTATTTAATATATACAGAATATTTGATACACAATTTCAAACAATACGCACGGGCCCCCACCCAAACTGACTTTAAATTTGTGTCGGACTACAGCAAGTTCAGAAGAGCAGTTTGCATGAAAATATCGGTGAAAGATAAAAAGGCAACACTGCTGCGGAATTTAAGAGACGGAAGACTGTCAGTAAAAGAAGAGTTGATGAGAAGAAGAGCCTTTGACTCTACTCTATCCTAAAGGGCTGTGGGTGTGGAGCCCTCCCACACACATGAGATCCATACTCAATACGAGGGCGGACAAGGTCCTTATATCTAGACAGCATCTGAGAGGGGGAAAATAACTGGTGGGGGCGATACAGAACGCCTAAGATCGAGGAAGCTGATTTATTAAGAGAAGACATATGAGGTTTCCAGTTAAGATTTTGAGTTCAGGATAGACTTATGATGTTTAATATAGAAGAAGGTGAGAAGTGAGTGTTATCAAATAATAGGTGTTACCGCCGTTGTGTGGGCGGTAGGACAATGAAACTACTCTTCTCGTAGACGCCCCATATAATGTAGTCAAACATGTCAACAATAACATTTAACTTCACAAACATAAAACTCAAAACGTCCGTGTTTCTGAGCACCACAACGAGCAGCTAAGCACTTCACTTAACATTTACAAACGTTAACATTCGTTTGGCGTCCTACATTGTATGTGACTTAACATCTAACGTCCAACATTGTATGAAGGCAACGAAGGCAACAACAATACAGTTTATAATTGGGTATATAGGCAAAGATATAATCATACTACGGCAAGCGAATGAAATTACGTATTCGGTTCCACCTGAAACGTCTCCGTCGTTCTGTTCCTCGTGTCCTTCCTTGAGGTGAAGTTCTCCTGCAGGGGCAGACAGCGAAGACGAGAAGACACGTCATCCCGTCGTCAAACCTTTAGCGATCTGCCCCTCCCCCTCTCCTTGAGACCATATTCTCTCTTGTATGGCGTTTCACTCAGGACACTGAACAAGGGCGCTTTTATGGAGTGTAGGCCAGCCTAATGGATTTGGTGACCTCTCTGACCGTAATGTCATAACATTCCCGACGATAAATGGCCTTTGCGATAGTACATGGATATCAACGGAGGATAGGCGTCCCTACACCATGAAAGCCACAACCTTCATACTCTTTTCCTATTTATCTTATTTACTCCTCACCTCCTATTATTTGTTCCGCCTTCTTTTCGTACTACCATCTTCACTACCTCACTACCTAAACTTACCCATTCCTTCCTTTTACCTCTTCACTTATCCGATCGGCTCCAATCGGCGATAACAATAGGGGATAGGTGTTTGGAAGATTGTGTCGAGTTGACTGGTGGAGAAATTGAGTGTTTAAGGCATTGAAAGACACCTAGTTCCCCATACCCCATTCAGAAATTAGAGTTAAGTCTGAGGTTAAGTGCTCTGTAGGTTCCAGCCTATAGTCTTGTAACTGTACGGAGGGTCATCTGTCAAAAGATGTTGAGTAATGCAGAACAGAGTCATCGGCGTATGAGTGGAACGGACAGTTTGTTTTGGAAAGATCAGAGGATTCATGAACAACAGGAGTAGGAGATAAGACTGAGCCCAGTAGTACACCACTATGCGGTTCAGTTCTGGTCACCTTACTATAGAATGGATATCAAAATGTTAGAATCGGTGCAGAGGAGGATGACTAAGATGATTCAGGGGTTGAGAAACTTGCCATACGAGGTAAGACTCAAACAGTTAAACTTGCATTCTCTAGAAAGGCGAAGGGTGCGTGGAGACATGATCGAGGTTTATAAATGGATGAAGGGCTTTAATAAGGGAGACATTCATAAGGTTTTGTTGGTAAGACAACCGGGTAGGACACGAAGTAATGGGTTTAAACTGGATAAATTCAGATTCAACAGGGACACAGGCAAAAATTGGTTTACAAACAGGGTGGTGGATGAGTGGAATAGGCTTAGCGGTCACGTGGTGAGTGCCAATACAATTGTCACATTCAAAAATAGACTAGATAAATTCATGGACAGCGATATTAGGTGGGGTTAGATACACGGGAGCTTAGGGTCAAAGGAGCTGCCTCGTATAGGCCTACCGGCCTCTTGCAGACTCCTGCGTTCTTATGTTCTTATGTTCTTATGTTGCTAGGATGTATGCTTATAAAGATCTACTTATGAAGATGTTCTTATTAAGATGTATTTATAAAGTACTTATAGAAATCTTGATTCACATTATTTATTTCAATGTATTTAATATGAGTATCAATCTCTCTCTCTCTCTCTCTCTCTCTCTCTCTCTCTCTCTCTCTCTCTCTCTCTCTCTCTCTCTCTCTCGACAGGGTCAAGATGGTGAGACACTCGTGGCTAGTGGTGCTGGGAAGCGCGACAATTGTAATCATTATATCATACTTCGACGTGTAAGTAATAAATGGAAATGATAATAATAC